>NW_024431548.1:0-2500 GCF_017639785.1 Mesocricetus auratus
GGAATAAACAAAAGACCCAGGATAGCCAAAACAATCTTGTTCAACAAGGCAACATCCGGAGTCATCAACATCCCTGACTTCAAGCTCTATTATAGAGCTATAGTCCTGAAAACAGCTTGGTATTGTCACAAAACTAGACAGGTAGACCAATGGAATCAAATTGAAAACCCTGATATTAATCCCCACATGTGTGAACATCTGGTCTTTGACAAATATACAATGGAAAAAAGAAAGCATCTTTAACACATGGTGCTGGCATAACTGGATGCTGGCATGTAGAAGAATGCGGGTCCATCCATGTCTATCGCCGTGCCCAAAACTTAAGTCCAAATGGATCAAAGATCTCAACATAAATCCAGCCATACTGATCCTCTTAGAAGAGAAAGTGGGTGGTACCCTTGAACGAATTGGTACAGGAGACAGCTTACTGAACATAACATCAGTAGCACAGACAGTGAGATCAACAATTAACAAATGGGACCTCCTGAAACTGAGAAGCTTCTATAAGGCAAAGGACACAGTCAGCAAGACAAAAAGGCAGCCCACAGAATGGGAAAAATATTCACTAATCCCACATATGACAGAGGGCTGATCTCCAAAATTTACAAAGAACTCAAGAAGCAAGTCTCCAAAACACCAAAGGATCCAATTAAAAAGTGGGCTACAGAACTAAATAGAGAATTTTCAATAGAGGAGTCTAAAATGGCTGAGAGACACTTGAGAAAGTGCTCAACATCCTTAGCCATCCGGGAAATGCAAATCAAAACAACTCTGAGATACCATCTCACATGTGTCAGAATGGCTAAAATCAAAAACACTAACGACAATTTATGCTGGAGAGGATGTGGTGAAAGGGGAACACTCCTCCACTGCTGGTGGGGAGTGTCAACTTGTACAGCCACTTTGGAAATCAGTATGGAGATTCCTCAGAAAAATGGGAATAAACCTACCACAAGACCCAGCAACTCCACTCTTAGGCACATATCCCAAAGAGGCCCATTCATACAACAAGGATGTCTGTTCTAGTATGTTCATAGCAGCATTATTTGTAATAACCAGAACTTGGAAGCACCTAGATGTCCCTCAATCGAAGAGTGGATAGAGAAAATGTGGTACATTTACACAATGGTGTACTACTCAGCAGAAAAAAATGGAATCCTGAAATTTGCAGGCAAATGGATGGTACTAGAAGAAACCATCCTGAGCGAGGTAACCCAGTCACAAAAAGAGAATCATGACATGTACTCTCTCATATGGATTTTAGACATAGATCTGGGGAGTGCCAGCCTACAGTCTCATGGCAAGAGAGTCTGGGAAACAGAACCTTCATTCAGTGGCTGATGGAAGCAGAGGCAGACTCCCAAGGCTAAGCACTGAGCTGAACTCAAGAAAGCCAGTGACAGAGAGGGAGGACTGATGACTAAAGGCATTAAGACTGGGCTGGTTTAACCCCCAGAAACCGCTGACCTGACAAGGGTTAACTCTTGAATCCCAAGCATCAGCCTGGGAATCCTGCATGAAACTGATCAAGACCCCCTGAATGTGGGTGTCAGTGAGGAGGCCTAGGTAATCTATGGAGCCTTGGGTAGTAGATCAATATTTAATCCGGGTATACAAATGGACTTCCCACTCGCATCCAACAATGAGACATGCACTCTCACCCTGAACTCTTGGGGGAGGTCCTAGGCCCTGCCCTGGATGAAATGACAGAGTATGGACACCCCCATGGAGGGCCTCTCCACCCTCCCTGGGGAAATGAGGGGGTATTGGTGGGGTTGGTGGGAGGGCATGTGAGGAGTGAGGGAAACGGAGAGGGATCTGGAATTCACATTGTTTCTAATTTAAATTTAAAAATAAAAAATATATAAAAAATGATAAATTGATATGATACATGTATGTGTATACACCTCATTCAATTCTGTGTATAATATATCCATATATGAAGTATTTTATAGTTTGAAAGTTAAATTATCCTAAGGGGGGCATTCTCTTACTCTTCCAAATCTGAATGAGTGATATGTTGGAAGTAGTTAAGAGAAACCGATCACAGTTTGTATAATTCTGGGTATAATTCTGGCTCTCCAGGTTCATCTGCATCAGACTTATCATTAGTAATGTCTTGTTTGAGAGTCTATTCTGAGTCACGGTTTTGCCGGTATATGTTTTCTCCAAGTGACCTAGCCCTCCTGGGTTCCTGGGTTTCCTTCAGCTGTGAATTCTCTTGATTGTAGTGGACATATACAAGTAACAGAGCCCAGAGCCCGATGACCATGGACCCACAGAATAAACACTGAGCTATGATATTCTTCATTGTGGGAGTTCACATTTTTACATTCCAGTTTTTCCTAGACAAGATTGTTGTAAGAGAAGCTGTATTAGGTAACTCAGTGGTGTTTGAAACGCCATGTGGCTTAAATTCTGTTTTCAGTGTTTTAAAAACAATCAGTTTGATACTTTTCAAACACATAAAGTTTATATATTTTCTGTCACGAAAATTCTT
>NW_024431548.1:10000-24554 GCF_017639785.1 Mesocricetus auratus
GTCATAGCATTCAAAGTAAGCATGGAGGTCAGCTACATAAGGCTGGGAGTGGGTGTCCTAGGCTCTCCAATGGAGAAGCCAAGGCACAGAAGCTCAGCATACATATAAAATTGCTTACAGATGATCAAGGCAGCAAGCTGAGCTCATCTCAGTAGGAACAGTCTCTGTAAGAGAGCAGTTCAGACTGAAAATTCTGGGAGATGGGAGAGAGAGCAATGGTGAACATATTCTGCACACTGTCAAAATTCACATTTGGGCCACAGGAAGGCTTTGATATCGCTCCGAGCCTCACCTGAGGAAGGCTTTGCCATGTCTATGGGACTGAGGCATTGGCCATACTCTTGTCAAACAATATGCATTGACTCAGGGTTTCACTTGGCTCCTCCACTCCACAAGATAAAATTTTTTGATTTAATTCCAATGAATGGATTTGGACAAAGGAAGCCAGCTTTCCCAGATAATTATAGTGGGTAGATGTTAATCAGTAGCTTCTCAAGTGAACAGGCAGTTTTGTCTGCAGTCAATGACAACCCAGAAAACTTTGGTTCTGGCATGAGATGCTGTAGAGATGAAAATCATGTAGACCCCAGGGCTCAGCCATTGACTCAGAATATCAGTGACTTAATGAGAAACAGTCTACTTGAAGACTTTTGAGAATAGTTTAGTTCGCATGCAAAAGAGTAGTATTTTCAAGCAGCGCACTGAGAAACAGTTGAATGAAGGGAAGTAGGTAGAGATGATAAGCAAACTTTTGGGATGGTCCCTGATGACGTGTGAAAAGTAAACAGGTTATCAGTCTGTGGGAGTGCTCTAGTGGGATAGGACCCAATAAAACTTAGGTGAACCCCAAAGGTCTTCTGGACTCTGATCACTGGATGATATCACAAGGGAAGATGAAATGAATTACCACCCTCTGCTGACATGTTTCTAAAATAATAGCATCTTAAGCTTTCTGAAATTTCAGCGTTCACTTAAAATAATAAAATATCCAAGCTGGAGGAGACCTTGGAGAATCATCTTGACCTGTGGTCACTTCAAACATGAGGAAGCTGGAGGCAGATGAGGGAAGAGACATTCCAAGAGCATCCTGCCTGCTCTGCTGTTTTGAGAGTAGGTCTCACCTTGCCTTTGCTAGACATCTAAGGATGACGTTAACTCCTGATCCAACCCCTCCACTTCCCAAGCAAGAGCTGGGGTTGCAAGTGTGCACCACACCTAGCTGCTTCCCATTCTGAATCTTCTAATCATTAAAGTTTAATGACTAAATGCCCAGTGAGGACACTCACTCATACAAAACGTGGCTGACTGCCTCCTAGACGTAGCCACCCTGCACAGACTGACTGGCTGCGGGAGGGTTAAACAATGGGGGTTAAGGATACAAGAAACCTGCATGAGAATCACCAAGCAAGGGGAGCTGCCTTGTGTCCCCTGCCCTTCTCTCCTCCTTTGCTCTTTCACAAGCTAGAGCCTGGCCTAAGCTGGCTGCTTATTGGGCCTCCCAGATTGTCCCTCATGCCCGCATCTTTCTCCAGATCTTCTGGCCCATCCTGTCTTCTGCCTTTTAAACTTAGTCCTGTGGTGAGACACCCAATCAGAATCATCCTGAGGAGGAGGGAGAGGAGGAAAACTATCTTAGTTATTGCAGGTCTGAAGGCATCTTTGATGCCTAGCTGCATAAGTCTTTGGATCATTTTATTGTTGTTGCTTCTGAGACAGGGTTTTTATTCTGCTTGTGAGCCTCACCTTTAACAGCTGAGCCATCTCTCCAGCTCAGCAGGGACCGTATTTAAAGTCCAGACTGGCCTTGAATCCATGATCCTCCTGTCTTAGCCACATGTTGGGATGACAGGCATGTGCTGCCAGGCTTGGATGGACTGCTTCCTTCCAACTTTAAGCTAAAGTCCTGATCTGTTCCAGCCCTAGCCCATGTTTGGGACACTTTGCCTTTGGAGGATTATCAGAGTACAGGGCTGAAGATGATAAGACAGGGCCTGGAGTGGAGAATCTGGGTGGAGGCAGGAGGCAGCAAGGCTCTTGAAGGAAACTCAGCAAATTTACAGAAAAAACAAAAACACAACCGAAAAAGTCTCAACTAGCCTGGAGTCAGGAAGTGATGCTTCTGTCTAGCCTGGGTCCCATGACCCCTCCCCAGCATCACTGATCCAATTCTTCAGTACCTTTGGCTTCCTCTCTACCCCAGTATCCTCTGGAAGCTTCCACTCCCTGATACCACCAGGGCTCCTTCAGCTGTGTCACTCTGCTCTACCTCCTGTCTTTATCCTAGATTTAAGGCCATTGATTTGATCTCCAGCTGCCACGTGCAGATCGGGAAGAAGGGAACCCTGAGCAGATGAGATCCCAGAGCTCATGCTGCCTCAGTCACAGATGACAATGAGCAGAGACAGGAATTGAATCTTCAAACTTTGCTTTATTCAGAGAGTGGGCATTTGGATTACTATCCCAGAAATCTGTCTCCATTTTATCTCTGGCTGGAAGATTGTGGGGTGAGGGCACACAGGCAGCCAGTCATCTGGAACTCATCCTTGCCCCTCTGCTCAGGTGGTCATCCATGATTCTGAGACTTATCATTGCCTTACATTCTACCCTCTTTCTGTGGATATGGGCTTGGCACTTTTTTTGTTTGTTTTTGTTTTTCCAGACAGGGTTTCTCTGTATTGTTTTGGAGCCTGTACTGGAACTCACCAGGGTGATCTCAAACTCACAGAGATCCGCCTGCCTCTGCCTCCCCAGTGCTGGGATTAAAGGTGTGTGCCACCAATGCCTGTCACGCTTGGCACTTCTTAAAACACTGAGTCAAGTGTTATCAGCTGGTTATCAGCCTTGTTACAGAGACATCTGAGTTAACTGAGATAGACTCAGAACAAACAAACATATACAACAGTATGTAAATGCTATTAATGACATACATGTTGGTTCTTTTCTACAATATAGAGTACAAGAGTGTCTATGTGATATATAATGTGAAAGTGCCCCTATCTATTCCGCCTGTCCCCTATCGCCAAGCTCTTGGCATGGTCTATCCTGAGCCAGGCTCCTTGCTCCATGCTTCTAGGGCAGGAACCCAGCAACCAGCAGATGCTAAGCTGTGTGGTTTTGATTTGTATTTTTTTGGTTTCTAGAGGAACTAAGCTTCTTTCATGTTTGACACTCTTTGGGTGTCATCTATGAACTGAGTGTGGGTGGATCTCTTTTTTCTTTGCTGTGATCTCTGTATGAGTGTGTGTGTGTGACAGAGAGAGAGAGACAGAAACAGAGAGACAGAGACAGAGACAGAGACTAGGGATTGAGCCCAGGCCTCCACCCATTACACACATTAGATAAGGCTACCATTGTGTATATTCCAGCCTGTGTTATAGTCTTTTCCTAGTTTACTTATAGGAGATTCTAGAACACTGCAAGTTCTTTCCTTTTGTCCTCTCCATGGCTACTTTTGTCAATGCCTCCTTGGTCAACTTCTTAAAAGTCTTTATTTTTGGCTATAATAAAAATTGTTGATGAAGTCATTTCCTTGCCTTAGTTTGTGCTTTTGAAATTTTATCTAAGAATTTCTTCCTGGGTTGGGCGGTGATGGCGCATGGCATGCCTTTAATCCCAGCACTCATGAGGCAGAGGCAGGCGGTTTTCTGCAAGTTCGAGGCCAGCCTGGTCTACAAGAGCTATTTCCAGGACAGCCTTCAAAGCCACAGAGAAAACCTGTCTCAGGGGATAAAAGAAAAAAAGAAAAGAAAAGAAAAAGGATTTCTTCCTTAACATTGAGTCACAAAAGAAGTAGCCAACAATTAATTCTATTAACTTGCCTTTTTGCCTTTCATGTTCCTCCGTTTAGTTGGAATAGTCTTTCAAAGTTGAGGGTTTTCTCTCTCCATTGAAACATCCTCCCAAACCCTACAAATAGCTCATCATTTCCCCACAGATTTCTGGGCTGCCATTACTTGATATTCAATGATGGGTCTCTCCCTATCCTGTCCCTCTGAACCATTCATCTGTCCTACATTTTATATCTTTATCATAGTCAGGCTTTTTTTTTTTTTGGTTTTTACGTGACAGGGTTTCTCTGTAATGTTTTGGAGGCTGTCGGTCCAGCCCAGCCTCGAACTCACAGAAATCTGCCTGCCTCTGTCTCCTGAGTGCTGGGATTAAAGGTGTGTGCCGCCACCACTGCCTGGCTTTTTTTTTTTTTTTTGGCAGTCAGGCACATTTGACTTAAATAGTTATATATCTCTCTTCTCTTATAAAAAATTAAAGTTCTGAAGAGGATGACTAGAATTCTTTTTAATTCATTTTATTTAAATTAAAAACAATCTTATTTTACATACCATTCCCAGTTCCCTCTCCTTCTTGTCCTCCCATTCCCCCACCACCCCCCATCCACTCCTCAGGGAGGGTGAGGCCTCTTATGGGGGATCATCAAAGTCAGTCACACCATTGGGGTAGAACCTAGGTCCTCCCCCATGATGACAAACCCTGTGCATTTCTACTTCTCTAAGGTCCCCGTGATGACAAACGCTGTCATTTCTACTTCTCTAAGGTTCCCGCGATGACAAACACTGTCATTTCTACTTCTCTAAGGTTCCCGCGATGACAAGTTCACAGGAACAGAAAGTAGGGATGTGCGCCAATGGGTAAAGCACTTGATGCACATGCATGAGCACTTGAGTTCAGATTTCCAGAGCTCACATGAAAAAGCCAGATGTGATAGCATGTATCTGTAATCCCAGGGTTCCTATAGCAACGTCTATGACATGAGAACCCCTAGAAGCTCTCTGGCTAGCTGGCCAGGGTGAGCAATGGCAAATGACAAAGAGACCTTACCCGAAACAAGGTGGCAGGTGAAGACTGGAGTGCGTGTGACCTCTACCCATGTGCCATGACACCAATCACGTTTACTGAACACCTCACACATGGCACACACAAAGATTAAAAATGCAAGAAGAAAGTAAAATGGTAGCTGCCGAGGAGCGGGGGATGAGCCAGGACTCAGTGCTGTATGCTACTAGAGTTTTGCTTTAGGAAGTTAAGAATTGTTACTGAAATGGACAGTGATGATGGCTATACACTGTGATTCTACTAAATGTTTCTAATCTATACATTGAAGATTAGCCAAAATGGCAAATTTTTAGGTTTGGTTTAACATTTTAGCCATAGCTTTTAAAATGAAGAAAAATAACTATACGTTTATGAAAAATTGTGAAAGTCAAATACCCAGTGTCCAGTGTGGAAAGATTCTGGATGGGTATGACCTAGAGTTGGGTCCTCTGGATCACAGTGTGATTGTGGTGTGAGCTGCTTCCTTCAGGGAACACTTCTAGAGGAAAGAAAAGCAGACTAACCCTAACCCCTCTTCAGGAGTCCCAGAGACTGGCCAAAAGGGAGTCACTTCCATCCTGCCTTCCCCAGGTATGGCCCCTCAAGCACGATCGATTGCATGATTGCCAGGGTTGAAACACTGGCAGGAAGGAGGAAGAGCTGGAGCTGGGGAGACCACTGAGAGGTCAGGGGTTGAATACTGCTCTTGCCTAGAAGCCCTGTTGGGCAGCTCATAACTACCTGTGATTTCAGCTCCCGGGTATCTAATACCCTCTTCTGACCACTAAGGGCATCCACACTCATGCACACAAATCCCTACAAACACACAGGCACACACACGCACACGTACACACTCACACTTAAGAGAAAAAAGTAAAGTGAGAAGCTCAAGCCTACTCCAGGCAGATAGGTCACAGAAGTCACCAAGTGACTTCCCAGGCAATGAGGAAAGAATGGCAGAAGTCTTCCTGCCAACACATATGGTAGCTGCTGCTTGTCTCCTATATGTTGGGCTTTCCATCCCTCTAATGACATACCTGAGACATCACCCTCAAGAGGGTGAGGTTTATTTTTACTCACTGACTGTTGAACCCAGACCCTTGTATGTGTTGTAGCAAGCACTCTAACAGCGGAGCTGCATGTCCAGACACTGGGCTCACCTCCTAGATGGTCTACACAATGCTAAACTGAGGACTAAGCCCAAAGCATATGGGTCTTTGGGGGAACATTCTAGATCCAAACTACATCAAACAAACTTGTGACATCCAAGAAAGAATGAGTGAAAGAGGAAGAGAAGAAGGGAAAACAGACATTGGAGCAGGGATAAGGGGGTGGGGTAAGAGGCAGCATAATTAGGGAGGGTCTATCACCATCTAATTCTCAAGAGCCCATGATTTTAAAATCCACATGCCCCTATCGGTAAATGCCAATTCCAAGAAAGGTCCTAGAGATTCTGGGCCCTGGAACACAAAACAAAAACTGCCTCAGTGCTAACTTTCCTCCAGGTGCTAGAAATTGGCTGCCAACAGCTTGGTTATCTGTGGTGTCAACCTGGTATCCAGGGGAAGAGCAGGTCAGTGCTCTGGTGTCTGTAAGGGTTGCCTCTTTTGAGGGTTCCAGAAACCAGGAAGGGGGTCTCTGGAAACAGCAGGCTCCCTTCTATTTTATCCTTTCAAGAATCTACAATGATCTGACCATTCAAGAGTCCTCTCCTTCCTCTCTCTCTTCCATCTTCTCCCTTTTCCTCCCCCTCTCTCCTCCTCCCCCTTCCCTTCTTCCCTTTGCTGGTCTCTCTCCCTCCCTCTTTTTACTCTGCACATTTCCCTTCCTTCCCTCTCCCCCTTTTTCTCCACCTCCCAGCAATATAGTTCACAAAAAGGAAATCAGAGCTTTTCAGCTGAGATAGGAATGGGTGTGGATCCCGCTTCTACCACTTGCTAATGGCTTGACTGTGAGTAAGCTAATTACCATCATGCTTCCTTCCTTGGTGAACCTGGCTCATGTTACTTAATATAATGGTCTAGTTGCTCTAAGAATGAAGTCAGTACTGGTAGAGTGTCTCATTCGTTGACTCACTTTTAAAAATTCTGTATAGCAAGTCAGTTTGCCTTGTAAATGTTGGTTTCCTTTGCCTTTGTTTTAAGCAGGGGATGAAGGCATTAGCTTTAGCATCATGATCTTGCAGAAGGGATTACAAAAATCCTGTTGCATTTATGAAAAATAATCTTTGCATATGATTTGTCTTGAGGCAAGATTTCATGAGTCAGACTGGATTCCAGCTCATCACATAGGTGAAGATGACCTTGCCCTCCTGGTCCTCCTACCTCCACCCTGGAGCAGTGGATCATGGGTGTCCACCACCATGCTGACTGTTTGCATTCATATTGGTGTCCAGATCATTAAGGTTATTTAGATCAACAATAATATGTGTGTACAAAATATATGCAAATGTACACACACGCTCACACATATATGTATATGTATATATATATGTGTGTGTGTGTGTGTGTTGATAAACATCCTGTTTATATCAGTGGATTTATATAAAAATATGGAAAAATCTGCATCAGCTAAACAGCAGTTAAAAACTGTGGAGTCATAAAAATACATCTGTACTCTATTGGTTGGCATGTCAGTTAGCAAAATGTTTCTGAAGTGCATTATATTAGATCAAGACATTTAAACTGCTTAAGTATTTTGATCATTTATAGAAATCAATCCTAAGTAATAATTAAAATTGAAACGGAAATTATGTTTTTAAACTTTCTTACAGCCATTATTTTAATAACAGATTTGGAAGCTGCCCACTTGTTCAGCTGTGAAGAGAGGCAGGTACCGGAAACGATGTGCTAACTGAGAACTCAGCAGGCAGAGTGCGCACTTGCTGCTATGCAATGCATGTGTCTGTAGAAAGCAGCAGCAAAATGTTGCCAGTGCTGATAAATTACAGGGAACTCATTTGCTTTGTGTCATTGAGTACTTTCAATTTTGAATGCTTAAATTCATAAAGGAAAATACAGAGAGAATGTTAAAACAAATAGTTTTATCGTTGAGACAGAGTTTCCCTGTAGCTGTGGAGACTGTCCTGGAACTCGCTCTGTAGACCAGGCTGGCCTTGAACTCACAGAGATCACCTGCTTTCCAAGTGCTGGGATTAAAGGTGTGTGCCACCACCGCCTAGCTAAAACAAGTAATTTTAATATTAAAAATATACTGGGGCTGGAAAGATGGCTCAGACGTTAAGAGCACTGACTGTTTTTCCAGAGGTCCTGAGTTCGATTCCCAGCAGCCACATGGTGGGTCACAACCACCTTGAATGAGATCTGGTGCCCTCTGCTGGCATGCAGAAGATTGTATACATAATAAGTAAATAAAATATTTTTTCAAAATAAACTATTAAGACAAATATTTTTAACATTTAAAATTAAAAACAATAGTTTCCAGAGGCTGGGGAGATGGCTCAGTTGTTAGTGTTTGCTGAGTAGCATAGGGACCTGAGCTCCATTCCCAGCACTTGTGTGAAAACCAGTCATGGTGACATGCGCCTATATTCTCAGAACTGGCAGGAGAAGACAGGAGGATACCTGGGTTTGCTGGCCAGCCAGTCTGGCCAGATCAGCGGCTTTAAGGTTCAGTGAGGGATCTTGTCTCAAGTAAATAAAAATGGTTGAAGAAGATCGCTGACAGCAGCCTCTGGCCTCTATATGTATACCTGCACACATGTGCACAAGCAGAGGCCCCCGTTTTGTAAAAGAAGGTAAAAATTGATCAGTGACTCCCCAGATGTCAATTCCAGGAGCCTACTTCAGATTATCCTGTTGGATCTTACTGTAAGTTTTGACCGTGTTAATACGCTCTCCTACACATCCTTTACCTTTGACTCCTGCATTCTTCCACGTCATCCCGTAGAAGCAACCCCAAGCCATCATTAGCTACTTTTGTTTTTCCCTTTTGGTGGGTTAAAGGGCTACGTGCTATTATACCAATGACATGAAAAACCACCTAGTCTAGTCTTTTTGTTTGTTTGTTTTCCGAGACAAGGTTTCTCTGTGGCTTGGAGTCTGTCCTGGAATTAGCTCTTATAGACCAGGCTGGCCTCGAACTCACAGAGATCTGCCTGCCTCTGCCTCCTGAGTGCTGGCACTAAAGGCGCGCACCACCACCGCCAGACGCCTAGTCTGGTCTTGCCTCCGTGTCCCCACTCTGCCTGTGCTCCACCTCAGGCTCCCTGTATCCTTCCTTGCTGTGTGCGTCCATCAGTCACTGTGCCAGATGCCACACAGTTCTGCTGGCTTGCTACACTAACCAGCCCCCCTCCCCCACTCCTCTTCCAAGGTTTAGCTCAGCTGTGTTTCCTGGGTTCTGTCCTGCCCACAGCCTTCCTGCAGCCACCGTGAGAGCTGTTTGCTCTTCTCTGTGTGTTCTGTGTGCCCCATGATGGCCCATCCTTCTCAAAGAAATCTCAGTGTTAGTAGGCCACAGGCTGAGGCCTTGCTCCTAAGAACAGTTGGCAGGATGAGTGAGTGAGCAGGGACGGATGGAGCCCCACTTTCACTGAGGATCTGAGATCATCTCCACACTTGCTTCCTCTGTGTGATGCTCTGGTGACCATGACAAACCATAATTGGAAGGGTTCCAGACCGTCCTCCCCAGTAATTCTTCAAGAGAGGCTTTGCCTTTGACTCCCCATGCTGTCAGCCCATTTAGTCCTCTTGCCTAACACCCGCCCCAGCTTCTGGCAGCCTGAGGAGGACTCTCCAGTGACAGTTGTGTCTTAACCTATCCAGAGGAGCCACTGGGAGCCTGGTTTTCAATGCTTCCCTTCAAGTGCCAGGCCCCATGGTGGCACCCACATTCCCCTTGGCAGCCCTTGAAGGTCCCCTGGAGGAGCTCAGCGATGTGGCTGACACGACATTGGCCTTGAACTCACAGAGATCTGCCTGCCTCTGCCTTCTGAATGCTGGAATCAAAGGCATGCACCTCCACCACCCCACCCATTTTGAAGTGTCATTTGTATTTTGGGGAGGGGCATGCTTGTGAAGGTCAGGACAACCTATGCAAGTTGGTTGTCTCTTCCGTCACGTGGATTCTGGGGATGAACTCAAGCGGACTATGTGGTAACTCGCTCTATTCCCACATTGTGTTTACGCTCACCTGGCCCAGTCTTGACCCTCACCGGGTCTGCTTTGGTTTCTGTATCTGAATTCTCCAGAGAGCAAAGTGGTGTTTCCTCTCCCTAACGTGGCCACTCTTTCCTTGTGGGTGTCATGCAAGTCTAGGGGGTTGAGGAGATGCCTCATTGGGAAAACACTTGCTGTTCAACATTACAACTTGAGTTCAGATGCCCAGCATGTTGCAAAAAGGTGGCTATAGTGATGCAATCTGTAATTCCAATGCTTGGGGGTGGGAAAGAGACAGCTGGATCCTGGGACGATCTGAACTGGTGAGCTAGAGTCAGTGAAAGAACACACCTCAAAATGTAGTGAAACTAAGATGCCTGACTTGGACCTGTGGCCTCTGCATGTGCAGCCGGGCATGCATGCATGATTGCATGCTGCACAAGGGGTTCAAATCTCCCAGCACTTCCTTCATGGATACTTGTTCATCCTCCCCTCAGCAGACCATGAGACACATGGTGTTCAGAGGGGTCACCACAGTAGCCGGGGCCTGTTTACAGCCCTGCAGGTTGGCAAGGGGTAGAACTGGAAATCGCAGTACTCACTGCTGAGGACTGTATGCTGTACTAGGCCCTGAGCATGGATCCTCGTCGACTAGCTCTAGGACCTAAGAAAATGGCAGTAAAGTGGGTCAGTGTGCACAGACGCATGACAAAGGCATAGACGTCCTGGGAGATCCATGTTGCTGACTCTGGACCTACATACACTTACCACTGTGTCGGCCTAGACACGAGGAGGCAGACAGCTCTCTGGTCATGCTCTGGGAAGTAGAAGAAAATGCTCAGGACATCCTAGCTAAGGAACGGGGATGTCACTCCTGTGCCCTCTAGAGGACATCAGCAGGCATTCATGAAGGGCAGGCCACACTCTTGCATCTGCCTTATACCTACATGTTTGGACTAGAGTCAAGGCAAAGCAGTGGATACAGAGGAAGAAGGCAGCAGAACAAACACGAGAAATTCAAGGAGCATTAATGTGATGCCCTTGGTCCTCTTTCCGTATCAGATCCCACCCTCCTCACCCCACAGACAAGACACTCAACCTCCTCTGCCCAGTGTTTCAGCTTCTCATCCTCTTCCCAGCACTAAAGTTCATTCCTTGGGATAGAGAACTCCAATACCCATCACCTCACTCTCAAGCCCTTCAGCAGCCATCTGATGATTGGTGATGCCAGCCTCTTCCTGCTGGCTGTGTCTGAGTGGCTATACTTGTGTTAGGCCAGGTTGGGGCGGCACTAGGGCAGGACATGGTCTTAACTGTCATAGAAGTCAATGTGAGCTCCACAATGGAAGGTGTCCTTTTACAGCAACGTCAGCAGTTTCTGGGCTGAGGTCCCACAATCCTCCAGCTCCCCCTTCGACTTCAGCTCCTGCAGTCTGGTCCTTAACTCTGGGTCCTTGGAGGTTTCTTGAGCCTACTGCTGCATGTGTGTATCCAGGGGACCTAGTGGATGGAAAGTGCAAGACAGGGACAGAGGTTGGAGGCCCCGATGTATGTAGAGGGTGGAGCTGAGTCAGGTGTCCATTATGTTGTCTGTATTTCTTTTTCTTTTTTCAGTTATGTTCTCTATTGAAATTCAGGATCCTCCTGTTGTAGCCTCTCCAGGACCAGGATTATAGGTGAGGGCCACCAAGGCCCAGCTCACATTACTACTGAGTTTTGAACTGAAAGCTAAAGCTTCCTATCGTGGTTTACAATCAGGCTCATCATCTCCTACCCACATGACACCTCTTCCCGACTTTCCCACTCTGTCAATAGATACTTGGACCCCACAGGTGTCTCCCTCCAGGGACCAGGTGAGACTGTCAGCTTGGTTCTCAAGCAGGTCTATGCCATTACCTAGCTTTCTCCGTATTTCATCACCTGCTCCAACCTTCTGATACATTCATCTGGATGCCCTCTGTAGGCTCACATGGCTCTTCAAAACCCTGGACGGGTGCTCACTTGGTAAAGTACTCAGTGTACAAGCATGAGGACCTGAGTTCAGATCCCAGTGAAAGCTGAGTGTAGGGGCTGAGAGAGGACATGGCTCCCTGTTGAGAGACCTTGCTGTTCTAGCAGAAAACCAGGGTTTGCTTTACAGAATCAGCATGGCAGCTCACAACCATCTGTGACTCCAGTTACAAGGGAGATGATGTCCTCTGCAGGGACTGCATGTGGTGAACAGAAACACATTCAGGCGAAATACCCATAAACCAAACACAATCTCACTCTCTCTGTCTCTCTGTCTCTGTCTCTCTCTGTGTGTCTATGTCTCACAATCTCTCTCTGTCTCTCTCTTTCTCTCTCTCTGTCTCTCTGTCTCTCTCTCTCTGTCTCTCTCTCTCTCTCACACACACATACACACACAGAGACATTTCGCGGACCACGGTGTTTTTTTGTTTTTTGCCGTCTTTATATATATATATATATATATATATATATGTATGTATGTATGTATATATATATGTATGTATATATATATGTATTTTAAATTTGAATTAGAAACAAGGTTGCTACACATGTCGATTCCAGGTCCCTCTCCATTTCCCTCCTCTCCTCCCACCCCATCCCACCAACACCCCAATAACACCTCAATTTCCCCAGAAAGGGTGAAGCCCTCCATGCGGGTGTCCATAGTCTGTCATTTCATCCAGGGCAGGGCCTAGGACCTCCCCCAAGATTTCAGGGTGAGAGAGCATCTCTCATTGTTGGATGGGAGTTGAAAGTCCATTTGTATATCCGAGTTAAATACTGATCCAAGGCTCCATAGATTGCCTAGGCCTCCTCACTGACACCCACATTCAGGGGGTCTTGATCAGTCCCATGCTGGATTTCCAGGCATCAGTCTGGGATTCAAGAGCTAACCCTTGTCAGGTCAGCTGTTTCTGGGGGTTAAACCATCCCAGTCTTAATGCCTTTGGTCATCAGTCCTCCCTCTCTGTCACTGGATTTCTTGAGTTCAGCTCAGCTCTTAGCCCTGGGATCTGCCTCTGCTTCCAGCAGCCAATGAATGAAGGTTCTGTTTCCCAGACTCTCTGGTCATGAGATTTTAGGCTGGCACTCCCCAGATCTATGTCTAAAATCCATATATGAGAGAGTACATGTCATGATTCTGTTTCTGTGACTGGGTTACCTCGCTCAGGATGGTTTCTACTAGTGCCACCCATTTGCCTGCAAATTTCAGGATTCCATTGTTTTTTTCTGCTGAATAGTACTCCATTGTGTAAATGTACCACATTTTCTCTATCTACTCTTCAATTGAGGGACATCTAGGTGCTTCCAAGTTCTGGCTATTACAAATAATGCTGCTATGAACATAGTGGAAGAGACATGTTGTATGAATGGGCCTCTTTTGGATATATGCCTAAGAGTGGAGTTGCTGGGTCTTGTGGTAGGTTTATTCCCATTTTTCTGAGGAATCTCCATACTGATTTCCAAAGTGGCTGTACAAGTTGACACTCCCCACCAGCAGTGGAGGAGTGTTCCCCTTTCACCACATCCTCTCCAGCATAAATTGTCCTTAGTGTTTTTGATTTTAGCCATTCTCACAGGAGTGAGATGGTATCTCAGAGTTGTTTTGATTTGCATTTCCCGGATTGCTAAGGATGTTGAGCACTTTCTCAAGTGCCTCTCAGCCATTTTAGACTCCTCTATTGAAAATTCTCTAATTAGTTCTGCAGCCCACTTTTTAATTGGATCCTTTGGTGTTTTGGAGACTTGCTTCTTGAGTTGTTTGTAAATTTTGGAGATCAACCCTCTGTCAGATATGGGGTAGTGAATATTTTTCCCATTCTGTGGGCTGCCTTTTTGTCTTGCTGACTGTGTCCCTTGTCTTACAGAAGCTTCTCAGTTTCAGGAGGTCCCATTTGTTAATCATTGATCTCACTGTCTGTGCTACTAGTGTTATGTTCAGGAAGCTGTCTCCTGTACCAAATCATTCAAGGGCACCACCCTCTTTCTCTTCTAAGAGAAGTGGCTGGATTTATGTTGAGGTCTTTGATCCATTTGGACTTAAGTTTTGGGCATGGCGATAGACATGGATGGATCCGCATTCTTCTACATGCCAGCATCCAGTTATGCCAGCACCATTTGTTAAAGATGCTTTCTTTTTTCCATTGTATATTATTAGCTTCTTTGTCAAAGATCAGATGTTCACACATGTGGGGGTTAATATCAGGGTTTTCAATTCCATTCCATTGGTCTACCTGTCTAGTTTTGTGACAATACCAAGCTGTTTTCAGGACTATAGCTCTATAATAGAGCTTGAAGTCAGGGATGTTGATGCCCCCGGACATTGGCTTGTTGAACAGGATTGTTTTGGCTATCCTTGGTCTTTTGTTTTGCCATACAAAATTGATTATTGTTGTTTCAAGGTCTGTGAAGAATTGTGCTGGGATTTTAATGGGGATTGCATTGAATCTGTAGATTGCTTTTGGCAGGAATGCCATTTTTACTACATTGATACTACCTATCCAGAGCATGGGTGATCTTTCCATGCTGAGGGCTTCTTTAATTTCTTTCTTTAAAGATTCAAAGTTCTTGCGATACAGGTCTTTCACTTGTTTGGT
>NW_024431549.1:0-45112 GCF_017639785.1 Mesocricetus auratus
CATGTAGTTTCACACACAATGTTGTATCATTAGTTTTGAAGAAGTTAAGCACTTAGTTTCACATACTGTGTTGTGTCGTTAGTTTTCATGAAGTTAAGTACGTAGTTTCTCATATAGTGTTATATAGTTAGATTTAATTGAAGGTAAGCATGTAGTTTCACACACAATGTTGTATCATTAGTTTTGAAGAAGTTAAGCACTTAGTTTCACATACTGTGTTGTGTCGTTAGTTTTCATGAAGTTAAGTACGTAGTTTCTCACATAGTGTTATATAGTGAGATTTCATGACGTTAAGCAGATAGAGTCACACACAGTGTTGTATCGTTCGTTTTCATGAAGTTAAGCATGTGGATTCTCATATAGTGTTACATAGTTAGATTTCAGGAAGGTAAGCTTGTAGTTTCACACACAATGTTGTATCATTAGTTTTGAAGAAGTTAAGCACTTAGTTTCACATACTGTGTTGTGTCGTTCGTTTTCATGAAGTTAAGTACGTAGTACCTCATATAGTGTTATATAGTTAGATATCATGAAGGTAAGCACATAGTGTCACCCACAGTGTTGTATCGTTAGTTTTGAAGAAGTTAAGAATGTAGTTTCTAACACAGTGTTATATGGTAAGTTCTCATTATTTTAAGCACGTAGCTTCAAACACAATGCTGTATTGTTAGTTTTGAAGATGTTAAACACTTAGTTTCACATTCTGTGTTGTGTCATTAGTTTCCATGAAGTTAAGTACGTAGTTTCTCATATAGTGTTATATAGTGAGATTTCATGACGTTAAGCACATAGTTTCACACAGAGTGTTGTATGGTTAGTTTTCATGAAGTTAAGTACGTGGATTCTCATATAGTGTTATATAGTTAGATTTCATGAAGGTAAGCATGTAGTTTCACACACAATGTTGTATCATTAGTTTTGAAGAAGTTAAGCACTTAGTTTCACATACTGTGTTGTGTCGTTAGTTTTCATGAAGTTAAGAACGTAGTTTCTCATATAGTGTTATATAGTTAGATTTCATGACGTTAAGCACATAGTGTCACACACAGTGTTGTATCGTTAGTTTTGAAGAAGTTAAGAATGTAGTTTCTCACACAGTGTTATATGGTAAGTTCTCATTAGGTTAAGCACGTAGCTTCAAACACAATGCTGTATTGTAAGTTTTGAAGAAGTTAAGCACTTAGTTTCACATACTGTGTTGTGTCGTTAGTTTCATGAAGTTAAGTACGTAGTTTCTCATATAGTGTTATATAGTTAGATTTCATTGAAGGTAAGCATGTAGTTTCACACACAATGTTGTATCATTAGTTTTGAAGAAGTTAAGCACTTAGTTTCACATACTGTGTTGTGTCGTTAGTTTTCATGAAGTAAAGTACGAAGTTTCTCATATAGTGTTATATAGTTAGATTTCATGACGTTAAGCACATAGTGTCACACACAGTGTTGTATCGTTAGTTTTGAAGAAGTTAAGAATGTAGTTTCTAACACAGTGTTATATGGTAAGTTCTCATTATGTTAAGCACGTAGCTTCAAACCCAATGCTGTATTGTTAGTTTTGAAGAAGTTAAGCACTTAGTTTCACACACTGTGTTGTGTCGTTAGTTTCCATGAAGTTGAGTACGTAGTTTCTCATATAGTTTTATATAGTGAGATTTCATGACGTTAAGCACATAGTTTCACACACAGTGTTGTATCGTTAGTTTTGAAGAAGTTAAGCATGTAGTTTCACACACAATGTTGTTTCATTATTTTGAAGATGTTAAGCAATTAGTTTCACATACTGTGTTGTGTCGTTAGTTTTCATGAAGTTAAGTACGTAGTTTCTCATATAGTGTTATATAATTAGATTTCATGACGTTAAGCACATAGTGTCACACACAGTGTTGTATCGTTAGTTTTGAAGAAGTTAAGAATGTAGTTTCCAACACAGTGTTATATGGTAAGTTCTCATTATGTTAAGCACGTAGCTTCAAACACAATGCTGTATTGTTAGTTTTGAAGAAGTTAAGCACTTAGTTTCACACACTGTGTTGTGTCGTTAGTTTCCATGAAGTTGAGTACGTAGTTTCTCATATAGTTTTATATAGTGAGATTTCATGACGTTAAGCACATAGTTTCACACACAGTGTTGTATCGTTAGTTTTGAAGAAGTTAAGCATGTAGTTTCACACACAATGTTGTATCATTAGTTTTGAAGATGTTAAGCAATTAGTTTCACATACTGTGTTGTGTCGTTAGTTTTCATGAAGTTAAGTACGTAGTTTCTCATATAGTGTTATATAGTTAGATTTCATGAAGTTAAGCACATAGTGTCACACACAGTGTTGTATCGTTAGTTTTGAAGAAGTTAAGAATGTAGTTTCTAACACAGTGTTATATGGTAAGTTCTCATTAGGTTAAGCACGTAGCTTCAAACACAATGCTGTATTGTAAGTTTTGAAGAAGTTAAGCACTTAGTTTCACATACTGTGTTGTGTCGTTAGTTTTCATGAAGTTAAGTACTTAGATTTTCATATAGTGTTATATAGTTAGATTTCATGAAGGTAAGCATGTAGTTTCGCACACAATGTTGTATCATTAGTTTTGAAGAAGTTAAGCACTTAGTTTCACATACAGTGTTGTGTCGTTAGTTTTCATGAAGTTAAGTACGTAGATTCTCATATAGTGTTATATAGTTAGATTTCATGAAGTTAAGCACATAGTGTCACACACAGTGTTGTATCGTTAGTTTTGAAGAAGTTAAGAATGTAGTTTCTAACACAGTGTTATATGGTAAGTTCTCATTATGTTAAGCACGTAGCTTCAAACACAATGCTGTATTGTTAGTTTTGAAGAAGTTAAGCACTTAGTTTCACATACTGTGTTGTGTCATTAGTTTCCATGAAGTTAAGTACGTAGTTTCTCATATAGTGTTATATAGTGAGATTTCATGCACGTTTAATGCATCATAGTTTCACACACAGTGTTGTATCATTAGTTTTCATGAAGTTAAGTACGTAGTT
This sequence comes from Mesocricetus auratus, assembly GCF_017639785.1. Lineage (NCBI taxonomy): Eukaryota > Metazoa > Chordata > Mammalia > Rodentia > Cricetidae > Mesocricetus > Mesocricetus auratus. Next base: position 3,003 of record NW_024431549.1, read on the forward strand.
TCTCATATGGTGTTATATAGTGAGATTTCATGAAGGTCACCATGTAGTTTCACACACAATGTTGTATCATTAGTTTTGAAGAAGTTAAGCACTTAGTTTCACATACTGTGTTGTGTCGTTAGTTTTCATGAAGTTAAGTACGTAGTTTCTCATATAGTGTTATATAGTGAGATTTCATGACGTTAAGCACATAGTTTCACACACAGTGTTGTATCGTTAGTTTTCATGAAGTTAAGTACGTGGATTCTCATATAGTGTTATATAGTTTGATTTCATGAAGTTAAGCATGTAGTTTCACACACAATGTTGTATCATTAGTTTTGAAGAAGTTAAGCACTTAGTTTCACATACTGTGTTGTGTCGTTAGTTTTCATGAAGTTAAGTACGTAGTTTCTCATATAGTGTTATATAGTTAGATTTCATTGAAGGTAAGCATGTAGTTTCACACACAATGTTGTATCATTAGTTTTGAAGAAGTTAAGCACTTAGTTTCACATACTGTGTTGTGTCGTTAGTTTTCATGAAGTTAAGTACGTAGTTTCTCATATAGTGTTATATAGTGAGATTTCATGACGTTAAGCACATAGTTTCACACACAGTGTTGTATCGTTAGTTTTCATGAAGTTAAGTACGTGGATTCTCATATAGTGTTATATAGTTAGATTTCATGAAGTTAAGCATGTAGTTTCACACACAATGTTGTATCATTAGTTTTGAAGAAGTTAAGCACTTAGTTTCACATACTGTGTTGTGTCGTTCGTTTTCATGAAGTTAAGTACGTAGTTTCTCATATAGTGTTATATAGTTAGATTTCATGAAGGTAAGCACATAGTGTCACACACAGTGTTGTATCGTTAGTTTTGAAGAAGTTAAGAATGTAGTTTCTAACACAGTGTTATATGGTAAGTTCTCATTATTTTAAGCACGTAGCTTCAAACACAATGCTGTATTGTTAGTTTTGAAGATGTTAAACACTTAGTTTCACATTCTGTGTTGTGTCATTAGTTTCCATGAAGTTAAGTACGTAGTTTCTCATATAGTGTTATATAGTGAGATTTCATGACGTTAAGCACATAGTTTCACACAGAATGTTGTATCGTTAGTTTTCATGAAGTTAAGTACGTGGATTCTCATATAGTGTTATATAGTTAGATTTCATGAAGTTAAGCATGTAGTTTCACACACAATGTTGTATCATTTTTTGAAGAAGTTAAGCACTTAGTTTCACATACTGTGTTGTTACGTTAGTTTCATGAAGTTAAGTACGGAGTTTCTCATATAGTGTTATATAGTGAGATTTCATGACGTTAAGCACATAGTTTCACACAGAGTGTTGTATGGTTAGTTTTCATGAAGTTAAGTACGTGGATTCTCATATAGTGTTATATAGTTAGATTTCATGAAGGTAAGCATGTAGTTTCACACACAATGTTGTATCATTAGTTTTGAAGAAGTTAAGCACTTAGTTTCACATACTGTGTTGTGTCGTTAGTTTTCATGAAGTTAAGTACGTAGTTTCTCATATAGTGTTATATAGTTAGATTTCATGACGTTAAGCACATAGTGTCACACACAGTGTTGTATCGTTAGTTTTGAAGAAGTTAAGAATGTAGTTTCTCACACAGTGTTATATGGTAAGTTCTCATTAGGTTAAGCACGTAGCTTCAAACACAATGCTGTATTGTAAGTTTTGAAGAAGTTAAGCACTTAGTTTCACATACTGTGTTGTGTCGTTAGTTTCATGAAGTTAAGTACGTAGTTTGTCATATAGTGTTATATAGTTAGATTAATTGAAGGTAAGCATGTATTTCACACACAATATTGTATCATTAGTTTTGAAGAAGTTAAGCACTTAGTTTCACATACTGTGTTGTGACGTTAGTTTCATGAAGTTAAGTACGTAGTTTCTCACATAGTGTTATATAGTGAGATTTCATGACGTTAAGCAGATAGAGTCACACACAGTGTTGTATCGTTCGTTTTCATGAAGTTAAGCATGTGGATTCTCATATAGTGTTACATAGTTAGATTTCAGGAAGGTAAGCTTGTAGTTTCACACACAATGTTGTATCATTAGTTTTGAAGAAGTTAAGCACTTAGTTTCACATACTGTGTTGTGTCGTTCGTTTTCATGAAGTTAAGTACGTAGTACCTCATATAGTGTTATATAGTTAGATATCATGAAGGTAAGCACATAGTGTCACCCACAGTGTTGTATCGTTAGTTTTGAAGAAGTTAAGAATGTAGTTTCTAACACAGTGTTATATGGTAAGTTCTCATTATTTTAAGCACGTAGCTTCAAACACAATGCTGTATTGTTAGTTTTGAAGATGTTAAGCACTTAGTTTCACATACTGTGTTGTGTCATTAGTTTCCATGAAGTTAAGTACGTAGTTTCTCATATAGTGTTATATAGTGAGATTTCATGACGTTAAGCACATAGTTTCACACAGAATGTTGTATCGTTAGTTTTCATGAAGTTAAGTACGTGGATTCTCATATAGTGTTATATAGTTAGATTTCATGAAGTTAAGCATGTAGTTTCACACACAATGTTGTATCATTAGTTTTGAAGAAGTTAAGCACTTAGTTTCACATACTGTGTTGTGTACGTTAGTTTTCATGAAGTTAAGTACGTAGTTTCTCATATAGTGTTATATAGTTAGATTTCATGACGTTAAGCACATAGTTTCACACACAGTGTTGTATCGTTAGTTTTCATGAAGTTAAGTATGTGGATTCTCATATAGTGTTATATAGTTAGATTTCATGAAGGTTAAGCATGTAGTTTCACACACAATGTTGTATCATTAGTTTTGAAGAAGTTAAGCACTTAGTTTCACATACTGTGTTGTGTCGTTAGTTTTCATGAAGTTAAGTACGTAGTTTCTCATATAGTGTTATATAGTTAGATTTCATTGAAGGTAAGCATGTAGTTTCACACACAATATTGTATCATTAGTTTTGAAGAAGTTAAGCACTTAGTTTCACATACTGTGTTGTGTCGTTAGTTTTCATGAAGTTAAGTACGTAGTTTCTCATATAGTGTTATATAGTTAGATTTCATGAAGTTAAGCACATAGTGTCACACACAGTGTTGTATCGTTAGTTTTGAAGAAGTTAAGAATGTAGTTTCTAACACAGTGTTATATGGTAAGTTCTCATTATGTTAAGCACGTAGCTTCAAACACAATGCTGTATTGTTAGTTTTGAAGAAGTTAAGCACTTAGTTTCACATACTGTGTTGTGTCGTTAGTTTCCATGAAGTTGAGTACGTAGTTTCTCATATAGTGTTATATAGTGAGATTTCATGACGTTAAGCACATAGTTTCACACACAGTGTTGTATCGTTAGTTTTGAAGAAGTTAAGCATGTAGTTTCACACACAATGTTGTTTCATTATTTTGAAGATGTTAAGCAATTAGTTTGACATACTGTGTTGTGTCGTTAGTTTTCATGAAGTTAAGTACGTAGTTTCTCATATAGTGTTATATAGTGAGATTTCATGAAGGTAAGCATGTAGTTTCACACACAATGTTGTATCATTAGTTTTGAAGAAGTTAAGCACTTAGTTTCACATACTGTGTTGTGTCGTTAGTTTTCATGAAGTTAAGTACGTAGTATCTCATATAGTGTTATATAGTTAGATTTCATGAAGGTAAGCATGTAGTTTCACACACAATGTTGTATCATTAGTTTTGAAGAAGTTAAGCACTTAGTTTCACATACTGTGTTGTGTCGTTAGTTTTCATGAAGTTAAGTACGTAGTTTCTCATATAGTGTTATATAGTTAGATTTCATGACGTTAAGCACATAGTGTCACACACAGTGTTGTATCGTTAGTTTTGAAGAAGTTAAGAATGTAGTTTCTAACACAGTGTTATATGGTAAGTTCTCATTAGGTTAAGCACGTAGCTTCAAACACAATGCTGTATTGTTAGTTTTGAAGAAGTTAAGCACTTAGTTTCACATACTGTGTTGTGTCGTTAGTTTTCATGAAGTTAAGTACGTAGTTTCTCATATAGTGTTATATAGTTAGATTTCATTGAAGGTAAGCATGTAGTTTCACACACAATGTTGTATCATTAGTTTTGAAGAAGTTAAGCACTTAGTTTCACATACTGTGTTGTGTACGTTAGTTTTCATGAAGTTAAGTACGTAGTTTCTCACATAGTGTTATATAGTTAGATTTCATGACGTTAAGCACATAGTGTCACACACAGTGTTGTATCGTTAGTTTTCATGAAGTTAAGTATGTAGATTCTCATATAGTGTTATATAGTTAGATTTCATGAAGGTAAGCATGTAGTTTCACACACAATGTTGTATCATTAGTTTTGAAGAAGTTAAGCACTTAGTTTCACATACTGTGTTGTGTCGTTAGTTTTCATGAAGTTAAGTACGTAGTTTCTCATATAGTGTTATATAGTTAGATTTCATGAAGGTAAGCACATAGTGTCACACACAGTGTTGTATCGTTAGTTTTGAAGAAGTTAAGAATGTAGTTTCTAACACAGTGTTATATGGTAAGTTCTCATTATGTTAAGCACGTAGCTTCAAACACAATGCTGTATTGTTAGTTTTGAAGATGTTAAACACTTAGTTTCACATTCTGTGTTGTGTCATTAGTTTCCATGAAGTTAAGTACGTAGTTTCTCATATAGTGTTATATAGTGAGATTTCATGACGTTAAGCACATAGTTTCACACACAGTGTTGTATCGTTAGTTTTCATGAAGTTAAGTACGTGGATTCTCATATAGTGTTATATAGTTAGATTTCATGAAGTTAAGCATGTAGTTTCACACACAATGTTGTATCATTTTTTGAAGAAGTTAAGCACTTAGTTTCACATACTGTGTTGTTACGTTAGTTTCATGAAGTTAAGTACGGAGTTTCTCATATAGTGTTATATAGTGAGATTTCATGACGTTAAGCACATAGTTTCACACAGAGTGTTGTATGGTTAGTTTTCATGAAGTTAAGTACGTGGATTCTCATATAGTGTTATATAGTTAGATTTCATGAAGGTAAGCATGTAGTTTCACACACAATGTTGTATCATTAGTTTTGAAGAAGTTAAGCACTTAGTTTCACATACTGTGTTGTGTCGTTAGTTTTCATGAAGTTAAGAACGTAGTTTCTCATATAGTGTTATATAGTTAGATTTCATGACGTTAAGAACATAGTGTCACACACAGTGTTGTATCGTTAGTTTTGAAGAAGTTAAGAATGTAGTTTCTCACACAGTGTTATATGGTAAGTTCTCATTAGGTTAAGCACGTAGCTTCAAACACAATGCTGTATTGTAAGTTTTGAAGAAGTTAAGCACTTAGTTTCACATACTGTGTTGTGTCGTTAGTTTCATGAAGTTAAGTACGTAGTTTCTCATATAGTGTTATATAGTTAGATTAATTGAAGGTAAGCATGTATTTCACACACAATATTGTATCATTAGTTTTGAAGAAGTTAAGCACTTAGTTTCACATATTGTGTTGTGTCGTTAGTTTTCATGAAGTAAAGTACGAAGTTTCTCATATAGTGTTATATAGTTAGATTTCATGACGTTAAGCACATAGTGTCACACACAGTGTTGTATCGTTAGTTTTGAAGAAGTTAAGAATGTAGTTTCTAACACAGTGTTATATGGTAAGTTCTCATTATGTTAAGCACGTAGCTTCAAACCCAATGCTGTATTGTTAGTTTTGAAGAAGTTAAGCACTTAGTTTCACATACTGTGTTGTGTCGTTAGTTTTCATGAAGTTAAGTACGTAGTTTCTCATATAGTGTTATATAGTGAGATTTCATGACGTTAAGCACATAGTTTCACACACAGTGTTGTATCGTTAGTTTTGAAGAAGTTAAGCATGTAGTTTCACACACAATGTTGTTTCATTAGTTTTGAAGATGTTAAGCAATTAGTTTCACATACTGTGTTGTGTCGTTAGTTTTCATGAAGTTAAGTACGTAGTTTCTCATATAGTGTTATATAGTTAGATTTCATGAAGTTAAGCACATAGTGTCACACACAGTGTTGTATCGTTAGTTTTGAAGAAGTTAAGAATGTAGTTTCTAACACAGTGTTATATGGTAAGTTCTCATTATGTTAAGCACGTAGCTTCAAACACAATGCTGTATTGTTAGTTTTGAAGAAGTTAAGCACTTAGTTTCACATACTGTGTTGTGTCGTTAGTTTCCATGAAGTTAAGTACGTAGTTTCTCATATAGTGTTATATAGTGAGATTTCATGACGTTAAGCACATAGTTTCACACACAGTGTTGTATCGTTAGTTTTGAAGAAGTTAAGCATGTAGTTTCACACACAATGTTGTATCATTAGTTTTGAAGAAGTTAAGCACTTAGTTTCACATACTGTGTTGTGTCGTTAGTTTTCATGAAGTTAAGTACGTAGTTTCTCATATAGTGTTATATAGTTAGATTTCATGAAGTTAAGCACATAGTGTCACACACAGTGTTGTATCGTTAGTTTTGAAGAAGTTAAGAATGTAGTTTCTAACACAGTGTTATATGGTAAGTTCTCATTAGGTTAAGCACGTAGCTTCAAACACAATGCTGTATTGTTAGTTTTGAAGAAGTTGAGCACTTAGTTTCACATACTGTGTTGTGTCATTAGTTTCCATGAAGTTAAGTACGTAGTTTCTCATATAGTGTTATAGAGTGAGATTTCATGACGTTAAGCACATAATTTCACACAGAGTGTTGTATCGTTAGTTATCATGAAGTTAAGTACGTGGATTCTCTTATACTCTTATATAGTTTGATTTCATGAAGTTAAGCATGTATTTCAGACACAATGTTGTATCATTAGTTTTGAAGATGTTAAGCACTTAGTTTCACATACTGTGTTGTGTCGTTCGTTTTCATGAAGTTAAGTACGTAGTTTCTCATATAGTGTTATATAGTTAGATTTCATGAAGGTAAGCATGTAGTTTCACACACAATGTTGTATCATTAGTTTTGAAGAAGTTAAGCACTTAGTTTCACATACAGTGTTGTGTCGTTAGTTTTCATGAAGTTAAGTACGTAGATTCTCATATAGTGTTATATAGTTAGATTTCATGAAGGTAAGCACATAGTGTCACACACAGTGTTGTATCGTTAGTTTTGAAGAAGTTAAGAATGTAGTTTCTAACACAGTGTTATATGGTAAGTTCTCATTATGTTAAGCACGTAGCTTCAAACACAATGCTGTATTGTTAGTTTTGAAGAAGTTAAGCACTTAGTTTCACATACTGTGTTGTGTCGTTAGTTTTCATGAAGTTAAGTACGTAGTTTCTCATATAGTGTTATATAGTTAGATTTCATGAAGGTAAGCATGTAGTTTCACACACAATGTTGTATCATTAGTTTTGAAGAAGTTAAGCACTTAGTTTCACATACTGTGTTGTGTCGTTACTTTTCATGAAGTTAAGTACGTAGTTTCTCATATAGTGTTATATAGTTAGATTTCATGAAGTTAAGCACATAGTGTCACACACAGTGTTGTATCGTTAGTTTTGAAGAAGTTAAGAATGTAGTTTCTCACACAGTGTTATATGGTAAGTTTTCATTATGTTAAGCACGTAGCTTCAAACACAATGCTGTATTGTTAGTTTTGAAGAAGTTAAGCACTTAGTTTCACATACTGTGTTGTGTCGTTAGTTTCCATGAAGTTAAGTACGTAGTTTCTCATATAGTGTTATATAGTGAGATTTCATGACGTTAAGCACATAGTTTCACACACAGTGTTGTATCGTTAGTTTTCATGAAGTTAAGTACGTGGATTCTCATATAGTGTTATATAGTTAGATTTCATGAAGTTAAGCATGTAGTTTCACACACAATGTTGTATCATTAGTTTTGAAGATGTTAAGCACTTAGTTTCACATACTGTGTTGTGTCGTTAGTTTTCATGAAGATAAGTACGTAGTATTCTCATATAGTGTTATATAGTTAGATTTCATGAAGGTAAGCATGTAGTTTCACACACAATGTTGTATCATTAGTTTTGAAGAAGTTAAGCACTTAGTTTCACATACTGTGTTGTGTCATTACTTTTCATGAAGTTAAGTACGTAGTTTCTCATATAGTGTTATATAGTTAGATTTCATGAAGGTAAGCACATAGTGTCACACACAGTGTTGTATCGTTAGTTTTGAAGAAGTTAAGCACTTAGTTTCACATACTGTGTTGTGTCGTTAGTTTCCATGAAGTTAAGTACGTAGTTTCTCATATAGTGTTATATAGTGAGATTTCATGAAGTTAAGCACATAGTTTCACACACAGTGTTGTATCGTTAGTTTTCATGAAGTTAAGTACGTGGATTCTCATATAGTGTTATATAGTTAGATTTCATGAAGTTAAGCATGTAGTTTCACACACAATGTTGTATCATTAGTTTTGAAGAAGTTAAGCACTTAGTTTCACATACTGTGTTGTGTCGTTCGTTTTCATGAAGTTAAGTACGTAGTTTCTCATATAGTGTTATATAGTTAGATTTCATGAAGGTAAGCATGTAGTTTCACACACAATGTTGTATCATTAGTTTTGAAGAAGTTAAGCACTTAGTTTCACATACTGTGTTGTGTCATTACTTTTCATGAAGTTAAGTACGTAGTTTCTCATATAGTGTTATATAGTTAGATTTCATGAAGGTAAGCACATAGTGTCACACACAGTGTTGTATCGTTAGTTTTGAAGAAGTTAAGAATGTAGTTTCTAACACAGTGTTATATGGTAAGTTCTCATTATGTTAAGCACGTAGCTTCAAACACAATGCTGTATTGTTAGTTTTGAAGAAGTTAAGCACTTAGTTTCACATACTGTGTTGTGTCGTTAGTTTCCATGAAGTTAAGTACGTAGTTTCTCATATAGTGTTATATAGTGAGATTTCATGACGTTAAGCACATAGTTTCACACACAGTGTTGTATCATTAGTTTTCATGAAGTTAAGTACATGGATTCTCATATAGTGTTATATAGTTAGATTTCATGAAGGTAAGCACATAGTGTCACACACAGTGTTGTATCGTTAGTTTTGAAGAAGTTAAGAATGTAGTTTCACATACTGTGTTGTGCCATTACTTTACATGAAGTTAAGTACGTAGTTTCTCATATAGTGTTATATAGTTAGATTTCATGAAGGTAGGCACATAGTGTCACACACAGTGTTGTATCGTGAGTTTTGAAGAAGTTAAGCACTTAGTTTCACATACTGTGTTGTGTCATTCGTTTTCCTGAATTAAAGTACGTAGTTTCTCATATAGTGTTATATAGTTAGATTTCATGAAGGTAAGCATGTAGTTTCACACACAGTGTTGTATCATTAGTTTTGAAGAAGTTAAGCACTGTAGTTTCACATACTGTGTTGTGTCATTAGTTTTCATGAAGTTAAGTACGTAGTTTCTCATATAGTGTTATATAGTTAGATTTCATGAAGGTAAGCACATAGTGTCACACACAGTGTTGTATCGTTAGTTTTGAAGAAGTTAAGAATGTAGTTTCTAACACAGTGTTATATGGTAAGTTCTCATTATGTTAAGCACGTAGCTTCAAACACAATGCTGTATTGTTAGTTTTGAAGAAGTTAAGCACTTAGTTTCACATACTGTGTTGTGTCGTTAGTTTCCATGAAGTTAAGTACGTAGTTTCTCATATAGTGTTATATAGTGAGATTTCATGACGTTAAGCACATAGTTTCACACACAGTGTTGTATCGTTAGTTTTCATGAAGTTAAGTACATGGATTCTCATATAGTGTTATATAGTTAGATTTCATGAAGGTAAGCACATAGCGTCCACACAGTGTTGTATCGTTAGTTTTGAAGAAGTTAAGCACTGTAGTTTCACATACTGTGTTGTGTCATTACTTTTCATGAAGTTAAGTACGTAGTTTCTCATATAGTGTTATATAGTTAGATTTCATGAAGGTAGGCACATAGTGTCACACACAGTGTTGTATCGTTAGTTTTGAAGAAGTTAAGAATGTAGTTTCTAACACAGTGTTATATGGTTAAGTTCTCATTATGTTAAGCATGTAGCTTCAAACACAATGCTGTATTGTTAGTTTTGAAGAAGTTAAGCACTTAGTTTCACATACTGTGTTGTGTCATTAGTTTCCATGAAGTTAAGTACGTAGTTTCTCATATAGTGTTATATAGTGAGATTTCATGACGTTAAGCATGTAGTTTCACACACAGTGTTGTATCGTTAGTTTTCATGAAGTTAAGTACGTGGATTCTCATATAGTGTTATATAGTTAGATTTCATGAAGTTAAGCATGTAGTTTCACACACAATGTTGTATCATTAGATTTGAAGAAGTTAAGCACTTAGTTTCACATTCTGTGTTGTGTCGTTAGTTTTCATGAAGTTAAGTACGTAGTTTCTCATATAGTATTATAGAGCTAGATTTCATGAAGGTAAGCATGTAGTTTCACACACAATGTTGTATCATTAGTTTTGAAGAAGTTAAGCACTTAGTTTCACATACTGTGTTGTGTCGTTCGTTTTCCTGAATTAAAGTACGTAGTTTCTCATATAGTGTTATATAGTTAGATTTCATGAAGGTAGGCACATAGTGTCACACACAATGTTGTATCGTTAGTTATGAAGAATTTAACAATGTAGTTTCAAACACAGTGTTATATGGTAAGTTCTCATTATGTTAAGCACGTAGCTTCAAACACAATGCTGTAGTGTTAGTGTTGAAGAAGTTAAGCACTTAGTTTCACATACTGTGCTGTGTCGTTTGTTTTCATGAAGTTAAGTATGTAGTTTCTCATATAGTGTTATATAGTCAGATTTCATGAAGGTAAGCTTGTAATTTCACACACAATGTTGTATCATTAGTTTTGAAGGTGTTAAGCACTTAGTTTCACATACTGTGTTGGGTCATTCGTTTTCATGAAGTTAAGTACGTAGTTTTTCATATAGTGTTATATAGTTAGATTTCATAAAGGTAAGCACATAGTGTCACACACAGTGCTGTATCGGTAGTTTTGAAGAAGTTAAGAATGTAGTTTCTAAAACAGTGTTATATGGTAAGTTCTCATTATGTTAAGCACGTTGCTTCAAACACAATGCTGTATTGTTACTTTTGAAGAAGTTAAGCACTTAATTTCACATACTGTGTTGTGTCGTTAGTTTCCTTGAAGTTAAGTACGTAGTTTCTCATATAGTGTTATAAAGTGAGATTTCATGACCTTAAGCACATAGTTTCACACACAGTGTTGTATCGTTAGTTTTCATCAAGTTAAGTACGTGGATTCTCATATAGTGTTATATAGTTAGATTTCATGAAGTTAAGCATGTAGTTTCACACACAATGTTGTTTCATTAGTTTTGAAGAAGTTAAGCACTTAGTTTCACATACTGTGTTGTGTCGTTCGTTTTCATGAAGTTAAGTACGTAGTATCTCATATAGTGTTATATAGTTAGATTTCTTGAAGGTAAGCATGTAGTTTCACACACAATGTTGTATCATTAGTTTTGAAGAATTAAGCACTTAGTTTCACATACTGTGTTGTGTCATTACTTTTCATGAAGTTAAGTACGTAGTTTCTCATATAGTGTTATATAGTTAGATTTCATGAAGGTAAGCATGTAGTTTCACACACAATGTTGTATCATTAGTTTTGAAGACTTTAAGCACTTAGTTTCACATACTGTTTTGTATCGTTAGTTTCCATGAAGTTTAGTACGTAGTTTCTCATATAGTGTTATATAGTGAGATTTCATGACGTTAAGCACATAGTTTCACACACAGTGTTGTATCGTTAGTTTTCATGAAGTTAAGTACGTGGATTCGCATATAGTCTTATATAGTTAGCCTCATGAAGTTAAGCATGTAGTTTCACACACAATGTTGTATCATTAGTTTTGAAGAAGTTATGCACTTAGTTTCACATACTGTGTTGTGTCGTTAGTTTTCATGAAGTTAAGTACGTAGTTTCTCATATAGTGTTATATAGTTAGATTTAATGAAGGTAAGCACATAGCGTCACACACAGTGTTGTATCGTTAGTTTTGAAGAAGTTAAGAATGTAGTTTCTAACACAGTGTTATATGGTAAGTTCTCATTATGTTAAGCACGTAGCTTCAAACACAATGCTGTATTGTTAGTTTTGAAGAAGTTAAGCACTTAGTTTCACATACTGTGTTGTGTCGTTAGTTTCCTTGAAGTTAAGTACGTAGTTTCTCATATAGTGTTATAAAGTGAGATTTCATGACCTTAAGCACATAGTTTCACACACAGTGTTGTATCGTTAGTTTTCATCAAGCTAAGTACGTGGATTCTCATATAGTGTTATATAGTTAGATTTCATGAAGTTAAGCATGTAGTTTCACACACAATGTTGTATCATTAGTTTTGAAGAAGCACTTAGTTTCACATACTGTGTTGTGTCGTTCGTTTTCATGAAGTTAAGTACGTAGTATCTCATATAGTGTTATATAGTTAGATTTCTTGAAGGTAAGCATGTAGTTTCACACACTATGTTGTATCATTAGTTTTGAAGAACTTAAGCACTTAGTTTCACATACTGTGTTGTGTCATTACTTTTCATGAAGTTAAGTACGTAGTTTCTCATATAGTGTTATATAGTTAGATTTCATGAAGGTAAGCATGTAGTTTCACACACAATGTTGTATCATTAGTTTTGAAGAATTTAAGCACTTAGTTTCACATACTGTTTTGTATCGTTAGTTTCCATGAAGTTTAGTACGTAGTTTCTCATATAGTGTTATATAGTGAGATTTCATGACGTTAAGCACATAGTTTCACACACAGTGTTGTATCGTTAGTTTTCATGAAGTTAAGTACGTGGATTCTCATATAGTCTTATATAGTTAGCCTTCATGAAGTTAAGCATGTATTTTCACACACAATGTTGTCTCATTAGTTTTGAAGAAGGTAAGCACTTAGTTTCACATACTGTGTTGTGTCGTTAGTTTTCATGAAGTTAAGTACGTAGTTTCTCATATAGTGTTATATAGTTAGATTTCATGAAGGTAAGCACATAGCGTCACACACAGTGTTGTATCGTTAGTTTTGAAGAAGTTAAGAATGTAGTTTCACATAATGTGTTGTGTCATTACTTTTCATGAAGTTAAGTACGTAGTTTCTCATATAGTGTTATATAGTTAGATTTCATGAAGGTAGGCACATAGTGTCACACACAGTGTTGTATCGTTAGTTTTGAAGAAGTTAAGAATGTAGTTTCTAACACAGTGTTATATGGTAAGTTCTCATTATGTTAAGCACGTAGCTTCAACCACAATGCTGTATTGATAGTTTTGAAGATGTTAAGCACTTATTTTCACATACTGTGTTGTGTCGTTAGTTTCCATGAAGTTAAGTACGTAGTTTCTCATATAGTGTTATATAGTTAGGTTTCATGACGTTAAGCACATAGTTTCACACACAGTGTTGTGTCGTTAGTTTTCATGAAGTTAAGTACGTGGATTCTCATATAGTGCTATATAGTTAGATTTCATGAAGTTAAGCATGTAGTTTCACCCACAATGTTTTATCATTAGTTTTGAAGAAGTTAAGCACTTAGTTTCACATACTGTGTTGTGTCATTACTTTTCATGAAGTTAAGTACGTAGTTTCTCATATAGTGTTATATAGTTAGAGAAGAGAAGAGAAGAGATGAGAAAGGGAGACCTTAAAAACTATGAGTCTGGTCTCTGGGGCACTGTTTAAGTACCCTGTGGGACTGTTCATTAGTATCTCTGGGGTAGCTGTAGCATGTGCACTGAGTTCTGTAATAAGTGACATAGTGATGATGTAGCCACAGCCCTGAGTGCCCGTGACATCACCAGGGGGTGGGGAGAGCATAATGGCAGGAGTTCTAACAATAGGGAACATTATTTGTCATTATGTTGCTTTCTGAGATGTAGATAGTTTTGGAGGAAAATTGGGGAAGAGGGCTTGTGTGGAACCCCCACCATAACCTTCCAGACTCTTTGGGTATATGGAAGCCAGTGGCTAGAAGGAAGCTTCCACCATAATAATAATGTGACCAGCAACTTGTACAGCCCACCACACTAGATAGGTGGGGTGAGCCCCTGTCCCACAGCTGCAAGACTGACAAGAATATTAAAAATTAAAGAGAGATTTAAGGACACAAAGTGAGATGCTTGTTCTGGGGCTTCAGGTTGAGATCAGATGAACTGAACATACTTTCCTCCTGGTTGTCACAGGGGCTTCAGATAAGCAGGGAAGAAAGGGAAGAAACAGATGTCCACCAGGTATGCCAAGGCAGGTTGATCTCTGTGAGTCCAAAGGCAGCCTGGTCTACTCCGGGAATTCCCAGATGGGCTCCAAAGCAATACAGAGAAACCCTGTCTCAACAACAGCAACAACAACAAAAAATAGATCTCAAACAAAAAGAATAGATCATTCCTCTTCAGAAGGCTGGAAGATGGCTCCATTGTTTTCAGTTTACTCCTGAAATTCAGAGCAAACTCTAGGAAATGAATAATAATAATAGAAAGAGTAGTGTTCATGGAAACTTGAATACCTAGAGGAAAATGAGCTAGGAAGAATGTGTTAATGATCTCCATTGTTAGAAAGCATATCTTCCTCCAGGGCCAGGTGAAAAAATGCAGCTGCATTAGTTAAGGGTCTCTACTGGAATGGGATGGTAGAGTGCATCTCTCCATGTAGCTACAAAGTAGATTTATTAGAATGTCTCACAAGCTGTGGTCTAGGTAGCTCAACCATGGCTTCCTATCAATGGAAATTTTAAGAATCCAGTAGATCTTTTCTCAGTCTGTAGGTGAAATCAAGTGAAGGATCCAGTAACTGTTCAGTCCATGAGGATGGACATGTCCACTTGTCTCCTTACACACAACAATTCCAAAGAAGTAGCTCTAATGCTAGTGAAGGAATTAAGTTGGTAGTGAGAGCTAGAGCAAGCAGGCAAAAAGACAGCTTCCTTCTTCAATAATTTTTACATATGTTGTCTCCTACCAGAAAGTGAGATCCAGGTTAAAAGTGGATCATATTCTCACTGGGCATTGGTGGGGTATGACTTTAATCCTAGCACTTGGGAGGGAGAGGCACCTGCATCTCTGTGAGTTCAAGACCATGCTGGTTTACAAGAACTATGTCTGGGACACCCTCAAAATTACAGAGAAACTCTTTCCCAACCCCCCAAACAAGTGGTTTATATTCTCTGTTTGGTGGTTTATTTTTGTCATTGTTGTTGCTGTTGTTGGTGGTGTGTGTGTGTTTTCAAGAATCGTTTATCTGTTTAGCCCTGTAAATCATTCTGTAGTCCAGGCCAATCTCAAATTCAGAAAGTCCTACTGCCTCTTCCTCCTGATTTATGGTGTTAAACTGCCACCAAGCACAAAAAGGGGGATATTATCACCTCCAATGATCCTGATAATGAAGGGCTTTCTCATATAAAACCCTTCAATTAAGTCAGGTTGTGGAGGCACATGTCTTTAATCCCAACTCTCAGGTGGCAGAGGCAGGAGCATCTCTGAGTTAGAGACCAGTGTGGTCTACAAGAGCTAGTTCAAAGACAGCCTCCAGAGTTATAGAGAAACTCTGTCTCAAAGAAACAAACAAAACAAAACAAAAATTCAATTGTGTAAAGTCCCTCTCAGGTGTAACTGAATTTTTGTGAATTGGGCAGTTACAGAATAGAAATCTCAACCACCAAGACAGAAGACATGAGAAAATTTTCTTGTCTGAAGGAGACAGCAGCAGCATGGGTGTGGTTCCAAAACAGGAAGCATGATGAATTTAGTTAGGAAATCTTCACATGTTTGTATAATACTCTCTCTCTTCTTATCATTCTCAGTTAATAATTCCACTTGTAAACATGATCCAAATGTAAAAGTAGAAGCATTTAGGGGCATTCTTACCTCAAAGTTATGTAGGAACATAGGTGAATTATAAAAATCCTGGAATAAAGATCTGTGGCATATTCATATTTTACTACAAGGTCTTAGTTGAAAATTAAGTAGATGACACTGTGAAAAGTAGAGTGTAAATCTTGATGTTTGATCTAAAAGATAACTGTACCAACAGCAAAATTCATATAGATAAAAGATATAAAATACAAAAACAGAAAACTTGAAGGAAAAGTAAGGTAATAGCACTGTATACTGTGCTCCTTGATGAACGATTGTGATGATTTCTATTAACCTCAGAACATAGCTGCTTTTGCCTCTGAGTAGGCTGATTTTGTCTATAGCCACAGCTGCTTCTATGCAAGACCAGAAGGAGTTCAATTTAACTAACCCTGTCTTGCTCTCTATCTCAGGGCTGTAGAGAATTTAATTCTTTCCTTTGTCTAACTTCAAAAAAGAATTAGTTGTGTGTATGTGTCTGTGCACAGTACCTACAGAGGGTGTAAGAACATGGGAGATACCTGGACTGACATTACAACATGAGTCAAAAAAAGTAACTTGAGGAGGAAAGGGTTTATTTCACTCATGGTTCCATTATCAAACTCAGATTGTTGGATACCCTGAAGACTGAGTCCATATGCAAAATAAAGAGACTTTATGCAAGAGTCAAACTCAAGCTTGGATCCTCCATGTTTCCCATGTAGTGGTTCAGTCAGAGAACTCCAAGACTGTTTGCAAAGGTGTGTTCCAAAAAAAAAGCTTTTTTTTTGAGACAAGATCTTACTCTGTAACACAAGCAGTCTGACAATTCTCTATGTATTCTAGGTTTCCTGAGGCTCCAACGTGCTGCACTTACAGGCATGAGCTCCCACCCCTGTCATCATAAAGAGTTCTCAGTGTAGCATTCTCTCCTTTACATTAATTCATTACTTATTCTCTCCATGTGCCTTTGTGTTAATACCAAGTGTGTGCGGAGGTCAGAGGACATCTCTCAGGTCTTGGTTCTGCTCTTCCATCATGTGTGTTCTAGGGATAGAACTCAGGACTTCAGGGGCAGGGACCAGTGGCTGCACCTGCTTAGCCATTGCTGACTCTGTAACACACTTCTACATTAGTGAATGCTCACTCTTTAGACATACACAAACTGTAACCACAGTTTTGTTTGCATTGAAAATCAACAACAAAAACTCCACATAAATTGAGTAGGGCCCAGCCATGACAAGTTCAATAAAAGACTGAGTTTCAGATTACCCTAAGTCAAAACCTCGTTCCAGAAATGATCACAAACTAAAATCAGTCAGACACCACACTGGAATAAACTACCAAAAGGGAAATTATTAAAACTTCTAAAAGGAAATCCTTAATATTCCAGACATGGAAGATAGGGACACCTGTTGTCATCCCATAGTACTGCATACAACACTATCCCCTTTTACCTAGATGCCATAGATAAATGTCAGTCAATCAAGGGTCCTGATCCTTAGAAATCCCTCACCCCAAACTCTGCTATTATAAAATCCCAACCCCATCTGACTTGAGGCACTCTGATTATGCCAATGCATTGGACACACCGAGATATTTCAAACTCAAATAAAGGCTATTTGAAATAACAGACAGGATTCAGCTTTGCTGGGCTCTGTATCGTTCAGTTTATCATTTTCATTCGGCCGTTCAAATACACATCTCAGTTTAGAATCCATTAAGTCATCAGCTTTTGCCTATTTCCACACAGCTTCCATATCTGAAATCTTTGGTGGAGCAAAAATCATCTGTACCATGAACTTATGTTTACTCTTTTCATTTAGATCATAATCGAACGGCTGCAGCATTACTGAAACAGTCACAATTGACCCTGGGGTCAATGAATCCACTGTTGGGCCGCACACAGGACCGACGAGGTGCTGTGGTCTTCACCTTAAAACACACTTTTCTATCCGATGGATTTCACAATTTAAGGTTTGTAGTGACTACATCTGTGAAGGGGCCTTTGAATTTGAGGTCGGAGGCTGGGTCGATGACCAGGATCTGCTCGTGCTTCGCCATGGCCCCAAGGCGGATGCCATCAGAGACAGCACAGAGCAGGGGCGCGCCCGCGGCGGCGGCAGTTCGGGGCGGAGGGGAGTGGGGGGGGCAGGGTGGCAGCGAGGCCTGAGCAGAGGAGCTCTAGTAGGACAGGGCCCAGGCTCACGACTGCCGCCCAGGCTGCTTGCCTGCTGCTGGGCAGCGGGTGACGAGGGCAGCAGGTCGGGTGTCCGCAGCTCCGGGTGTCACAACTGACTCAACCCCACACCAGCCGCCGCGGCCTCGCGCACTGAGATCCTCGGCGCCCCACGTGACGGGCCCAACAAGCCCACGTGCTCACCGCCTCGGCCCAGAGACACTCGTGCCGGCCCCGCCCTCCGGGCCGACCCTGGCTGCAGGAGGGGCTCCTGCGCCTGCGCAGGCACCGCCTCAGCTGCTGCCTTAGCTCCCAGCTCTGTGCGGCTGTCAGTCTCTGTGGTGTGAGCTGGGGCGAGGCAGAGCAGAGCTCCAGGCCAGAGGCGTCTTTCGTTCTCGGTCCCCAGGGGCTGCAAGTGCCTAGGGGGAGCGACCACGACGGATGGGGCCCGCACAGCATTCCAAGTGGAACTCCGAACGGGAGGCCATCGAGCGCCTGGGGGGCTAAGCACATAGTTTCTAACACAGTGTTATATGGTAAGTTCTCATGAAGTTAAGCACGTAGTTTCAAACACAATGTTGTATCGTTACTTTTGAAGAAGTTAAGCACTTAGTTTCACATACTGTGTTGTGTTGTTAGTTTTCATGAAGTTAAGTCCGTAGTTTCTCTCACAAAGTGTTATATAGTTAGATTTCATGAAGTTAAGCACATAGTTTCATACACAGTGTTGTATCGTTAGTTTTGAAGAAGTTAAGTATGTAGTTTCACAAACAGTGTTGTATCGTTAGTTCTGAAGAACTTAAGCATGTAGTTTCTAATACAGTGTTATATGGTAAGTTCTCATGAAGTTAAGCACATAGTTTCACACACAGTGTTGTATCGTTAGTTTCCATGAAGTTAAGTACATATTTTCTCATATAGTGTTACATAGTTAGATTTCATGAAGTTAAGCACATAGTTTCACACACAGTGTTGTATCGTTAGTTTTGAAGAAGTTAAGCACATAGTTTCTGTTAACAGTTTTATTTTTTATGTTAAATACCATGGGACAGGATTATAAGGATGAAAAACTCAGTCAACAAACTGCCTCACAAGGGATAAGAAAAATTCTGCCATGATATTAGCAAAGGTAAGGAGAGAATTTACACAGTAAGAGGCACCAGATCCCCACAGAAAACCTCTTGGCATTTCCTGAATGAGTGAGATTAGCAATCTAAATAAATCATATTTCAAGACGTAACAGCAACAGATAACATTTAAAGGGATTATTAAAATAACATTTACAAGGCTGACAATTCTTGAACTCTTATTAAAACCACAAAGAAAGAACAATTCTTTATTTATGAATTTCATAAAGGACTGAATGTGCAACTGGCATCTGCTAGTGATGATCTGACAATGTACAATGTGTCCAGTAGCCGAACAGTTTGTCTTATTGTGTTTTCTAACCGTAAGAGATCATTAAAGGCAAAGCCTACATGACGCTGTACACACAAAAAAATGGCAACCGCGGGCCATACTACCAATGAAATGGTAGGTAAACAAATCTTTTTCTGGTCGAGAGAAAAAAAAAGAAATAACACTCTGCATGCTTCACTCTACAAGTCGAATTTCCCTAGAAAGAATCCAATGAAAATGGCTGTGATTACAACCAGAAGAGAAGGAAGAGGGCTGGTGACGCTATCCCTGAAGGACACAGCTGCGGTGGACCCCGGTTTATCCGAGTGTGCTACCTTTCTAAGTCTCAAGCCTTCATCCCTGAGGTGCCGGTTCTCCTCTGACAGCTTCATCACCTCCCCCCTGAAGTCTCTTGCACTCCTCCATCAGCTTCCTGGTCTCCGTGTCGCTGAGAGAGGCTCTGTGCGGCTTTGGCAGGGGTCCGTCTTGTTTGGGTGCGTTCAGGGGAACAGCTTTGCTGGGCTCTGTATCGTTCAGTTTATCATTTTCATTCGGCAGTTCAAATACACATCTCAGTTTAGAATCCATTAAGTCATCAGCTTTTGCCTCTTTCCACACAGCTTCCATATCTGAAATATTTGGTGGAGCAAAAATCGTCTGTACCATGAACTTATGTTTACTCTTTTCATTTAGATCATAATCGAACGGCTGCAGCATTACTGAAACAGTCACAATTGACCCTGGGGTCAATGAATCCACTGTTGGGCCGCACACAGGACCGACGAGGTGCTGTGGTCTTCACCTTAAAACACACTTTTCTATCCGATGGATTTCACAATTTAAGGTTTGTAGTGACTACATCTGTGAAGGGGCCTTTGAATTTGAGGTCGGAGGCTGGGTCGATGACCAGGATCTGCTCGTGCTTCGCCATGGCCCCAAGGCGGATGCCATCAGAGACAGCACAGAGCAGGGGCGCGCCCGCGGCGGCGGCAGTTCGGGGCGGCGGGGACTGGGGGGGGGGCAGGGTGGCAGCGAGGCCTGAGCAGAGGAGCTCTAGTAGGACAGGGCCCAGGCTCACGACTGCCGCCCAGGCTGCTTGCCTGCTGCTGGGCAGCGGGTGACGAGGGCAGCAGGTCGGGTGTCCGCAGCTCCGGGTGTCACAACTGACTCAACCCCACACCAGCCGCCGCGGCCTCGCGCACTGAGATCCTCGGCGCCCCACGTGACGGGCCCAACAAGCCCACGTGCTCACCGCCTCGGCCCAGAGACACTCGTGCCGGCCCCGCCCTCCGGGCCGACCCTGGCTGCAGGAGGGGCTCCTGCGCCTGCGCAGGCACCGCCTCAGCTGCTGCCTTAGCTCCCAGCTCTGTGCGGCTGTCAGTCTCTGTGGTGTGAGCTGGGGCGAGGCAGAGCAGAGCTCCAGGCCAGAGGCGTCTTTCGTTCTCGGTCCCCAGGGGCTGCAAGTGCCTAGGGGAGCGACCACGACGGATGGGGCCCGCACAGCATTCCAAGTGGAACTCCGAACGGGAGGCCATCGAGCGCCTGGGGGGCTAAGCACATAGTTTCTAACACAGTGTTATATGGTAAGTTCTCATGAAGTTAAGCACGTAGTTTCAAACACAATGTTGTATCGTTACTTTTGAAGAAGTTAAGCACTTAGTTTCACATACTGTGTTGTGTTGTTAGTTTTCATGAAGTTAAGTCCGTAGTTTCTCTCACAAAGTGTTATATAGTTAGATTTCATGAAGTTAAGCACATAGTTTCATACACAGTGTTGTATCATTAGTTTTGAAGAAGTTAAGCACTGTAGTTTCACAAACAGTGTTGTATCGTTAGTTCTCATGAACTTAAGCATGTAGTTTCTCATACAGTGTTATATAGTTAGATTCTCATGAAGTTAAGCACATAGTTTCACACACAGTGTTGTATCGTTAGTTTCGAAGAAGTTAAGAATATAGTTTCTAACATAGTGTTATATAGTTAGATTCTCATGAAGTTAAGCACGTAGCTTCACACACAATGTTGTATTGTTAGTTTTGAAGAAGTTAAGCACATAGTTTCACATACTCTGTTGTGTCGTTAGTTTCCATGAAATTAAGTACGTAGTTTCTCATATAGTGTTATATAGTTAGATTTCATGAAGGTAAGCATAGTAGTTTCACACACAATGTTGTATCATTAGTTTTGAAGAAGTTAAGTACTTAGTTTCATATACTGTGTTATGTCGTTAGTTTTCATGAAGTTAAGTACGTAGTTTCTCATGTAGTGTTATATAGTTAGGTTTCATGAAGTTAAGCACATAGTGTCACACACATTGTTGTATCGTTAGTTTTGAAGAAGTTAAGAATGTAGTATCTTACACAGTGTTATATGGTAAGTTCTCATTAGGTTAAGCACGTAGCTTCAAACACAATGCTGTATTGTAAGTTTTGAAGAAGTTAAGCACTTAGTTTCACATACTGTGTTGTGTTGTTAGTTTTCATGAAGTTAAGTACGTAGTATCTCATATAGTGTTATATAGTTAGATTTCTTGAAGGTAAGCATGTAGTTTCACACACAATGTTGTATCATTAGTTTTGAAGAAGTTAAGCACTTAGTTTCACATACTGTGTTGTGTCATTAGTTTTCATGAAGTTAAGTACGTAGTTTCTCATATAGTGTTATATAGTGAGATTTAATGACGTTAAGCACATAGTTTCACACACAGTGTTGTATCATTCGTTTTCAAGAAGTTAAGTATGTGGATTTTCATATAGTGTTATATAGTTAGATTTCATGAAGTTAAGCATGTAGTTTCACACACAATGTTGTATCATTAGATTTGAAGAAGTTAAGCACTTAGTATCACATACTGTGTTGTGTCATTAGTTTTCATGAAGTTAAGTACGTGGATTCTCATATAGTGTTATATAGTTAGATTTCATGAAGTTAAGCATGTAGTTTCACACACAATGTTGTATCATTATTTTGAAGATGTTAAGCACTTAGTTTCACGTACTGCGTTGTGTCGTTAGTTTTCATGAAGTTAAGTAGGTAGTTTCTCATATAGTGTTATATAGTTAGATTTCATGAAGGTAAGCACATAGTGTCAAACACAGTGTTGTATCGTTAGTTTTGAAGAAGTTAAGAATGTAGTTTCTAACACAGTGTTATATGGTATAGTTCTCATTATGTTAAGCACGTAGCTGCAAACACAATGCTGTATTGTTAGTTTTGAAGATGTTAAGCACTTAGTTTCACATACTGTGTTGTGTCGTTAGTTTCCATGAAGTTAAGTACGTAGTTCCTCATATAGTGTTATATAGTGAGATTTCATGACGTTAAGCACATAGTTTCACACACAGTGTTGTATCGTTAGTTTTCATGAAGTTAAGTACGTGGATTCACATATAGTGTTATATAGTTAGATTTCATGAAGTTAAGCATGTAGTTTCTCATATAGTGTTATATAGTTAGATTTCATGAAGTTAAGCATGTAGTTTCACACACAATGTTGTATCATTTGTTTTGAAGAAGTTAAGCACTTAGTTTCACATACAGTGTTGTGTCCTTAGTTTTCATGAAGTTAAGTACGTAGTTTCTCACATAGTGTTATATAGTGAGATTTCCTGACGTTAAGTACATAGTTTCACACACAGTGCAGTATAGTTAGGTTTCATGAAGTTAAGTACGTGGATTCTCATATAGTGTTATATAGTTTGATTTCATGAAGTTAAGCACGTAGTTTCACACACAGTGTTGTATCATTAGTTTTCATGTAGTTAAGTACGTGGATTCTCATATAGTGTTATATAGTTAGATTTTATAAAGTTAAGCATGTAGTTACACACACAATGTTGCATCATTAGTTTTGAAGAAGTTAAGCACTTAGTTTCACATACTGTGTTGTGTCGTTAGTTTTCATGAAGTTAGAGTACGTAGTTTCTCATATAGTGTTATATAGTGAGATTTCATGACGTTAAGCACATAGTTTCACACACAGTGTTGTATCGTTAGTTTTCATGAAGTTAAGTACGTGGATTCTCATATAGTGTTATATAGTTAGATTTCATGAAGTTAAGCATGTAGTTTCACACACAATGTTGTATCATTAGTTTTGAAGATGTTAAGCACTTAGTTTCACATACTGTGTTGTGTCGTTAGTTTTCATGAAGTTAAGTACGTAGTTTCTCATATAGTGTTATATAGTTAGATTTCATGAAGGTAAGCACATAGAGTCACACACAGTGTTGTATCGTTAGTATTCAAGAAGTTAAGAATGTAGTTTCTAACATAGTGTTATATGGTAAGTTCTCATTATGTAAAGCACGTAGCTTCAAACACAATGCTGTTTTGTTAGTTTTGAAGAAGTTAAGCACTTAGTTTCACATACTGTGTTGTGTCGTTAGTTTTCATGAAGTTAAGTACGTGGATTCTCAAAGAGTGTTATATAGTTAGATTTCATGAAGTTAAGCATGTAGTTTCACACACAATGTTGTATCATTAGTTTTGAAGAATTTAAGCACTTAGTTTCACATACTGTGTTGTATCGTTAGTTTCCATGAAGTTGAGTACGTAGTTTCTCATATAGTATTATATAGTTAGGTTTCATGAAGGTAAGCACATAGTGTCACACACAGTGTTGTATCATTAGTTTTCATGAAGTTAAGTACGTGGATTCTCATATAGTGTTATATAGTTAGATTTCATGAAGTTAAGCATGTAGTTTCACACACAATGTTGTATCATTAGTTTTGAAGAAGTTAAGCACTTAGTTTCACATACAGTGTTGTGTCGTTAGTTTTCATGATGTTAAGTACGTAGATTCTCATATAGTGTTATATAGTTAGATTTCATGAAGTTAAGCACATAGTGTCACACACAGTGTTGTATCGTTAGTTTTGAAGAAGTTAAGAATGTAGTTTCTAACACAGTGTTATATGGTAAGTTCTCATTATGTTAAGCACGTAGCTTCAAACACAATGCTGTATTGTTAGTTTTGAAGAAGTTAAGCACTTAGTTTCACATACTGTGTTGTGTCGTTAGTTTCCATGAAGTAGAGTACGTAGTTTCTCATATAGTGTTATATAGTGAGATTTCATGACGTTAAGCACATAGTTTCATACACAGTGTTGTATCGTTAGTTTTCATGAAGTTAAGTACGTGGATTCTCATATAGTGTTATATAGTTAGATTTCATGAAGTTAAGCATGTAGTTTCACACACAATGTTGTATCATTAGTTTTGAAGAAGTTAAGCACTTAGTTTCACATACAGTGTTGTGTCGTTAGTTTCCATGAAGTAGAGTACGTAGTTTCTCATATAGTGTTATATAGTGAGATTTCATGACGTTAAGCACATAGTTTCATACACAGTGTTGTATCGTTAGTTTTCATGAAGTTAAGTACGTGGATTCTCATATAGTGTTATATAGTTAGATTTCATGAAGTTAAGCATGTAGTTTCACACACAATGTTGTATCATTAGTTTTGAAGAATTTAAGCACTTAGTTTCACATACTGTGTTGTGTCGTTAGTTTCCATGAAGTTGAGTACGTAGTTTCTCATATAGTGTTATATAGTGAGATTTCATGACGTTAAGCACATAGTTTCATACACAGTGTTGTATCGTTAGTTTTCATGAAGTTAAGTACGTGGATTCTCATATAGTGTTATATAGTTAGATTTCATGAAGTTAAGCATGTAGTTTCACACACAATGTTGTATCATTAGTTTTGAAGAATTTAAGCACTTAGTTTCACATACTGTGTTGTATCGTTAGTTTCCATGAAGTTGAGTACGTAGTTTCTCATATAGTATTATATAGTTAGGTTTCATGAAGGTAAGCACATAGTGTCACACACAGTGTTGTATCATTAGTTTTCATGAAGTTAAGTACGTGGATTCTCATATAGTGTTATATAGTTAGATTTCATGAAGTTAAGCATGTAGTTTCACACACAATGTTGTATCATTAGTTTTGAAGAAGTTAAGCACTTAGTTTCACATACAGTGTTGTGTCGTTAGTTTTCATGATGTTAAGTACGTAGATTCTCATATAGTGTTATATAGTTAGATTTCACGAAGTTAAGCACATAGTGTCACACACAGTGTTGTATCGTTAGTTTTGAAGAAGTTAAGAATGTAGTTTCTAACACAGTGTTATATGGTAAGATTCTCATGATGTTAAGCATGTAGCTTCACACACAATGCTGTATTGTTAGTTTTGAAGAAGTTAAGCACTTAGTTTCACATACTGTGTTGTGTCGTTAGTTTCCATGAAGTAGAGTACGTAGTTTCTCATATAGTGTTATATAGTGAGATTTCATGACGTTAAGCACATAGTTTCATACACAGTGTTGTATCGTTAGTTTTCATGAAGTTAAGTACGTGGATTCTCATATAGTGTTATATAGTTAGATTTCATGAAGTTAAGCATGTAGTTTCACACACAATGTTGTATCATTAGTTTTGAAGAATTTAAGCACTTAGTTTCACATACTGTGTTGTGTCGTTAGTTTCCATGAAGTTGAGTACGTAGTTTCTCATATAGTGTTATATAGTGAGATTTCATGACGTTAAGCACATAGTTTCATACACAGTGTTGTATCGTTAGTTTTCATGAAGTTAAGTACGTGGATTCTCATATAGTGTTATATAGTTAGATTTCATGAAGTTAAGCATGTAGTTTCACACACAATGTTGTATCATTAGTTTTGAAGAATTTAAGCACTTAGTTTCACATACTGTGTTGTATCGTTAGTTTCCATGAAGTTGAGTACGTAGTTTCTCATATAGTGTTATATAGTGAGATTTCATGACGGTAAGCACATAGTTTCACACACAGTGTTGTATCATTAGTTTTCATGAAGTTAAGTACGTGGATTCTCATATAGTGTTATATAGTTAGATTTCATGAAGTTAAGCATGTAGTTTCACACACAATGTTGTATCATTAGTTTTGAAGAAGTTAAGCACTTAGTTTCACATACAGTGTTGTGTCGTTAGTTTTCATGATGTTAAGTACGTAGATTCTCATATAGTGTTATATAGTTAGATTTCACGAAGTTAAGCACATAGTGTCACACACAGTGTTGTATCGTTAGTTTTGAAGAAGTTAAGAATGTAGTTTCTCACACAGTGTTATATGGTAAGATTCTCATTATGTTAAGCATGTAGCTTCAAACACAATGCTGTATTATTAGTTTTGAAGAAGTTAAGCACTTAGTTTCACATACTGTGTTGTGTCGTTAGTTTCCATGATGTAGAGTACGTAGTTTCTCATATAGTGTTATATAGTGAGATTTCATGACGTTAAGCACATAGTTTCACACACAGTGTTGTATCGTTAGTTTTCATGAAGTTAAGTACGTGGATTCTCATATAGTGTTATATAGTTAGATTTCATGAAGTTAAGCATGTAGTTTCACACACAATGTTGTATCATTAGTTTTGAAGAATTTAAGCACTTAGTTTCACATACTGTGTTGTATCGTTAGTTTCCATGAAGTTGAGTACGTAGTTTCTCATATAGTATTATATAGTTAGGTTTCATGAAGGTAAGCACATAGTGTCACACACAGTGTTGTATCATTAGTTTTCATGAAGTTAAGTACGTGGATTCTCATATAGTGTTATATAGTTAGATTTCATGAAGTTAAGCATGTAGTTTCACACACAATGTTGTATCATTAGTTTTGAAGAATTTAAGCACTTAGTTTCACATACAGTGTTGTGTCGTTAGTTTTCATGATGTTAAGTACGTAGATTCTCATATAGTGTTATATAGTTAGATTTCATGATGTTAAGCACATAGTGTCACACACAGTGTTGTATCGTTAGTTTTCATGAAGTTAAGAATGTGGTTTCTAACATAGTGTTATATAGTTAGATTCTCATGAAGTTAAGCATGTAGTTTCACACACAATGTTGTATTATTAGTTTTGAAGAAGTTAAGCACTTAGTTTCACATACTGTGTTGTGTCGTTAGTTTCCATGAAGTTGAGTACGTAGTTTCTCATATAGTGTTATATAGTGAGATTTCATGACGTTAAGCACATAGTTTCATACACAGTGTTGTATCGTTAGTTTTCATGAAGTTAAGTACGTGGATTCTCATATAGTGTTATATAGTTAGATTTCATGAAGTTAAGCATGTAGTTTCACACACAATGTTGTATCATTAGTTTTGAAGAATTTAAGCACTTAGTTTCACATACTGTGTTGTGTCGTTAGTTTTCATGAAGTTAAGTACGTAGTTTCTCATATAGTGTTATATATTTAGATTTCATGAAGGTAAGCATGTAGTTTCACACACAATGTTGTATCATTAGTTTTGAAGAAGTTAAGCACTTAGTTTCACATACAGTGTTGTGTCGTTAGTTTTCATGATGTTAAGTACGTAGATTCTCATATAGTGTTATATAGTTAGATTTCACGAAGTTAAGCACATAGTGTCACACACAGTGTTGTATCGTTAGTTTTGAAGAAGTTAAGAATGTAGTTTCTAACACAGTGTTATATGGTAAGTTCTCATTATGTTAAGCACGTAGCTTCAAACACAATGCTGTATTGTTAGTTTTGAAGAAGTTAAGCACTTAGTTTCACATACTGTGTTGTGTCGTTAGTTTCCATGAAGTTGAGTACGTAGTTTCTCATATAGTGTTATATAGTGAGATTTCATGACGTTAAGCACATAGTTTCATACACAGTGTTGTATCGTTAGTTTTCATGAAGTTAAGTACGTGGATTCTCATATAGTGTTATATAGTTAGATTTCATGAAGTTAAGCATGTAGTTTCACACACAATGTTGTATCATTAGTTTTGAAGAATTTAAGCACTTAGTTTCACATACAGTGTTGTGTCGTTAGTTTTCATGATGTTAAGTACGTAGATTCTCATATAGTGTTATATAGTGAGATTTCACGAAGTTAAGCACATAGTGTCACACACAGTGTTGTATCGTTAGTTTTGAAGAAGTTAAGAATGTAGTTTCTAACACAGTGTTATATGGTAAGTTTTCATTATGTTAAGCACGTAGCTTCAAACACAATGCTGTATTGTTAGTTTTGAAGAAGTTAAGCACTTAGTTTCACATACTGTGTTGTGTCGTTAGTTTCCATGAAGTTGAGTACGTAGTTTCTCATATAGTGTTATATAGTGAGATTTCATGACGTTAAGCACATAGTTTCACACACAGTGTTGTATCGTTAGTTTTCATGAAGTTAAGTACGTGGATTCTCATATAGTGTTATATAGTTAGATTTCATGAAGTTAAGCATGTAGTTTCACACACAATGTTGTATCATTAGTTTTGAAGAATTTAAGCACTTAGTTTCACATACTGTGTTGTATCGTTAGTTTCCATGAAGTTGAGTACGTAGTTTCTCATATAGTATTATATAGTTAGGTTTCATGAAGGTAAGCACATAGTGTCACACACAGTGTTGTATCATTAGTTTTCATGAAGTTAAGTACGTGGATTCTCATATAGTGTTATATAGTTAGATTTCATGAAGTTAAGCATGTAGTTTCACACACAATGTTGTATCATTAGTTTTGAAGAAGTTAAGCACTTAGTTTCACATACAGTGTTGTGTCGTTAGTTTTCATGATGTTAAGTACGTAGATTCTCATATAGTGTTATATAGTTAGATTTCACGACGTTAAGCACATAGTGTCACACACAGTGTTGTATCGTTAGTTTTCAAGAAGTTAAGAATGTAGATTCTAACATAGTGTTATATGGTAAGATTCTCATGATGTTAAGCACGTAGCTTCAAACACAATGCTGTATTGTTAGTTTTGAAGAAGTTAAGCACTTAGTTTCACATACTGTGTTGTGTCGTTAGTTTCCATGAAGTTGAGTACGTAGTTTCTCATATAGTGTTATATAGTGAGATTTCATGACGTTAAGCACATAGTTTCATACACAGTGTTGTATCGTTAGTTTTCATGAAGTTAAGTACGTGGATTCTCATATAGTGTTATATAGTTAGATTTCATGAAGTTAAGCATGTAGTTTCACACACAATGTTGTATCATTAGTTTTGAAGAATTTAAGCACTTAGTTTCACATACTGTGTTGTGTCGTTAGTTTCCATGAAGTTAAGTACGTAGTTTCTCATATAGTGTTATATAGTTAGATTTCATGAAGGTAAGCATATAGTTTCACACACAATGTTGTATCATTAGTTTTGAAGAAGTAAGCACTTAGTTTCATACAGTGTGTCGTTGTTTCATGAAGTTAAGTACGTAGTTTCTCATATAGTGTTATATAGTTAGATTTCATGAAGTTAAGCATGTAGTTTCACACACAATGTTGTATCATTAGTGCTGAAGAAGTTAAGCACTTAGTTTCAGATACAGTATTGTGTCGTTAGTTTTCATGAAGTTAAGTACGTGGATTCTCATATAGTGTTATATAGTTAGATTTCATGAGGTTAAGCACATAGTGTCACACACAGTGTTGTATCGTTAGTTTTGAAGAAGTTAAGAATGTAGTTTCTAACACAGTGTTATATGGTAAGTTTTCATTATGTTAAGCACGTAGCTTCACACACAATGTTGTATTGTTAGTTTTGAAGAAGTTAAGCACTTAGTTTCACATACTGTGTTGTGTCGTTAGTTTTCATGAAGTTAAGTACGTAGTTTCTCATATAGTGTTATATAGTTAGATTTCATGAAGTTAAGCATGTAGTTTCACACACAATGTTGTATCATTAGTTTTGAAGAATTTAAGCACTTAGTTTCACATACTGTGTTGTATCGTTAGTTTCCATGAAGTTGAGTACGTAGTTTCTCATATAGTGTTATATAGTTAGGTTTCATGAAGGTAAGCACATAGTGTCACACACAGTGTTGTATCATTAGTTTTCATGAAGTTAAGTACGTGGATTCTCATATAGTGTTATATAGTTAGATTTCATGAAGTTAAGCATGTAGTTTCACACACAATGTTGTATCATTAGTTTTGAAGAATTTAAGCACTTAGTTTCACATACAGTGTTGTGTCGTTAGTTTTCATGATGTTAAGTACGTAGATTCTCATATAGTGTTATATAGTTAGATTTCACGAAGTTAAGCACATAGTGTCACACACAGTGTTGTATCGTTAGTTTTGAAGAAGTTAAGAATGTAGTTTCTAACACAGTGTTATATGGTAAGTTCTCATTATGTTAAGCACGTAGCTTCAAACACAATGCTGTATTGTTAGTTTTGAAGAAGTTAAGCACTTAGTTTCACATACTGTGTTGTGTCGTTAGTTTCCATGATGTTGAGTACGTAGTTTCTCATATAGTGTTATATAGTGAGATTTCATGACGTTAAGCACATAGTTTCACACACAGTGTTGTATCGTTAGTTTTCATGAAGTTAAGTACGTGGATTCTCATATAGTGTTATATAGTTAGATTCCATGAAGTTACGCATGTAGTTTCACACACAATGTTGTATCATTAGTTTTGAAGAATTTAAGCACTTAGTTTCACATACTGTGTTGTATCATTAGTTTCCATGAAGTTGAGTACGTAGTTTCTCATATAGTGTTATATAGTGAGATTTCATGAAGGTAAGCATGTAGTTTCACACACAATGTTGTATCATTAGTTTTGAAGAAGTTAAGCACTTAGTTTCACATACAGTGTTGTGTCGTTAGTTTTCATGAATTTAAGTACGTAGATTCTCATATAGTGTTATATAGTGAGATTTCACGAAGTTAAGCACATAGTGTCACACACAGTGTTGTATCGTTAGTTTTGAAGAAGTTAAGAATGTAGTTTCTAACACAGTGTTATATGGTAAGTTCTCATAATGTTAAGCACGTAGCTTCAAACACAATGCTGTATTGTTAGTTTTGAAGAAGTTAAGCACTTAGTTTCACATACTGTGTTGTGTTGTTAGTTTCCATGAAGTAGAGTACGTAGTTTCTCATATAGTGTTATATAGTGAGATTTCATGACGTTAAGCACATAGTTTCATGCACAGTGTTGTATCGTTAGTTTTCATGAAGTTAAGTACGTGGATTCTCATATAGTGTTATATAGTTAGATTTCATGTAGTTAAGCATGTAGTTTCACACACAATGTTGTATCATTAGTTTTGAAGAATTTAAGCACTTAGTTTCACATACTGTGTTGTGTCGTTCGTTTTCATGAAGTTAAGTACGTAGTTTCTCATATAGTGTTATATAGTTAGATTTCATGAAGGTAAGCATGTAGTTTCACACACAATGTTGTATCATTAGTTTTGAAGAAGTTAAGCACTTAGTTTCACATACAGTGTTGTGTCGTTAGTTTTCATGAATTTAAGTACGTAGATTCTCATATAGTGTTATATAGTTAGATTTCACGAAGTTAAGCACATAGTGTCACACACAGTGTTGTATCGTTAGTTTTGAAGAAGTTAAGAATGTAGTTTCTAACACAGTGTTATATGGTAAGTTCTCATTATGTTAAGCACGTAGCTTCAATCACAATGCTGTATTGTTAGTTTTGAAGAAGTTAAGCACTTAGTTTCACATACTGTGTTGTGTCGTTAGTTTCCATGAAGTTGAGTACGTAGTTTCTCATATAGTGTTATATAGTGAGATTTCATGACGTTAAGCACATAGTTTCATACACAGTGTTGTATCGTTAGTTTTCATGAAGTTAAGTACGTGGATTCTCATATAGTGTTATATAGTTAGATTTCATGAAGTTAAGCATGTAGTTTCACACACAATGTTGTATCATTAGTTTTGAAGAATTTAAGCACTTAGTTTCACATACAGTGTTGTGTCGTTAGTTTTCATGATGTTAAGTACGTAGATTCTCATATAGTGTTATATAGTGAGATTTCACGAAGTTAAGCACATAGTGTCACACACAGTGTTGTATCGTTAGTTTTGAAGAAGTTAAGAATGTAGTTTCTAACACAGTGTTATATGGTAAGTTTTCATTATGTTAAGCATGTAGCTTCACACACAATGCTGTATTATTAGTTTTGAAGAAGTTAAGCACTTAGTTTCACATACTGTGTTGTGTCGTTAGTTTCCATGAAGTTGAGTACGTAGTTTCTCATATAGTGTTATATAGTGAGATTTCATGACGTTAAGCACATAGTTTCACACACAGTGTTGTATCGTTAGTTTTCATGAAGTTAAGTACGTGGATTCTCATATAGTGTTATATAGTTAGATTTCATGAAGTTAAGCATGTAGTTTCACACACAATGTTGTATCATTAGTTTTGAAGAATTTAAGCACTTAGTTTCACATACTGTGTTGTATCGTTAGTTTCCATGAAGTTGAGTACGTAGTTTCTCATATAGTATTATATAGTTAGGTTTCATGAAGGTAAGCACATAGTGTCACACACAGTGTTGTATCATTAGTTTTCATGAAGTTAAGTACGTGGATTCTCATATAGTGTTATATAGTTAGATTTCATGAAGTTAAGCATGTAGTTTCACACACAATGTTGTATCATTAGTTTTGAAGAAGTTAAGCACTTAGTTTCACATACAGTGTTGTGTCGTTAGTTTTCATGATGTTAAGTACGTAGATTCTCATATAGTGTTATATAGTTAGATTTCACGACGTTAAGCACATAGTGTCACACACAGTGTTGTATCGTTAGTTTTGAAGAAGTTAAGAATGTAGTTTCTAACACAGTGTTATATGGTAAGTTCTCATAATGTTAAGCACGTAGCTTCAAACACAATGCTGTATTGTTAGTTTTGAAGAAGTTAAGCACTTAGTTTCACATACTGTGTTGTGTCGTTAGTTTCCATGAAGTTGAGTACGTAGTTTCTCATATAGTGTTATATAGTGAGATTTCATGACGTTAAGCACATAGTTTCATACACAGTGTTGTATCGTTAGTTTTCATGAAGTTAAGTACGTGGATTCTCATATAGTGTTATATAGTTAGATTTCATGAAGTTAAGCATGTAGTTTCACACACAATGTTGTATCATTAGTTTTGAAGAATTTAAGCACTTAGTTTCACATACTGTGTTGTGTCGTTAGTTTTCATGAAGTTAAGTACGTAGTTTCTCATATAGTGTTATATAGTTAGATTTCATGAAGGTAAGCATGTAGTTTCACACACAATGTTGTATCATTAGTTTTGAAGAAGATAAGCACTTAGTTTCACATACAGTGTTGTGTCGTTAGTTTTCATGAAGTTAAGTACGTAGTTTCTCATATAGTGTTATATAGTTAGATTTCATGAAGTTAAGCATGTAGTTTCACACACAATGTTGTATCATTAGTTTTGAAGAAGTTAAGCACTTAGTTTCACATACAGTGTTGTGTCGTTAGTTTTCATGAAGTTAAGTACGTAGATTCTCATATAGTGTTATATAGTTAGATTTCATGAGGGTAAGCACATAGTGTCAAACACAGTGTTGTAACGTTAGTTTTGAAGAAGTTAAGAATGTAGTTTCTAACACAGTGTTATATGGTAAGTTTTCATTATTTTAAGCACGTAGCTTCAAACACAATGCTGTATTGTAAGTTTTGAAGAAGTTAATCACTTAGTTTCACATACTGTCTTGTGTCGTTAGTTGTCATGAAATTAAGTACGTAGTTTCTCATATAGTGTTATATAGTTAGATTTCATGAAGGTAAGCATGTACTTTCACACACAATGTTGTATCATTAGTTTTGAAGAATTTAAGCACCTAGTTTCACATACTGTGTTGTATCGTTAGTTTCCATGAAGTTGAGTACGTAGTTTCTCATATAGTGTTATATAGTTAGGTTTCATGAAGGTAAGCACATAGTGTCACACCCAGTGTTGTATCATTAGTTTTCATGAAGTTAAGTACGTGGATTCTCATATAGTGTTATATAGTTAGATTTCATGAAGTTAAGCATGTAGTTTCACACACAATGTTGTATCATTAGTTTTGAAGAATTTAAGCACTTAGTTTCACATACAGTGTTGTGTCGTTAGTTTTCATGATGTTAAGTACGTAGATTCTCATATAGTGTTATATAGTTAGATTTCATGAAGTTAAGCACATAGTGTCACACACAGTGTTGTATCGTTAGTTTTGAAGAAGTTAAGAATGTAGTTTCTAACACAGTGTTATATGGTAAGTTCTCATTATGTTAAGCACGTAGCTTCAAACACAATGCTGTATTGTTAGTTTTGAAGAAGTTAAGCACTTAGTTTCACATACTGTGTTGTGTCGTTAGTTTTCATGATGTTAAGTACGTAGATTCTCATATAGTGTTATATAGTGAGATTTCATGACGTTAAGCACATAGTTTCATACACAGTGTTGTATCGTTAGTTTTCATGAAGTTAAGTACGTGGATTCTCATATAGTGTTATATAGTTAGATTTCATGAAGTTAAGCATGTAGTTTCACACACAATGTTGTATCATTAGTTTTGAAGAATTTAAGCACTTAGTTTCACATACTGTGTTGTATCGTTAGTTTCCATGAAGTTGAGTACGTAGTTTCTCATATAGTGTTATATAGTTAGATTTCATGAAGGTAAGCATGTAGTTTCACACACAATGTTGTATCATTAGTTTTGAAGAAGTTAAGCACTTAGTTTCACATACAGTGTTGTGTCGTTAGTTTTCATGATGTTAAGTACGTAGATTCTCATATAGTGTTATATAGTTAGATTTCACGAAGTTAAGCACATAGTGTCACACACAGTGTTGTATCGTTAGTTTTGAAGAAGTTAAGAATGTAGTTTCTAACACAGTGTTATATGGTAAGTTCTCATTATGTTAAGCACGTAGCTTCAAACACAATGCTGTATTGTTAGTTTTGAAGAAGTTAAGCACTTAGTTTCACATACTGTGTTGTGTCGTTAGTTTCCATGAAGTTGAGTACGTAGTTTCTCATATAGTGTTATATAGTGAGATTTCATGACGTTAAGCACATAGTTTCATACACAGTGTTGTATCGTTAGTTTTCATGAAGTTAAGTACGTGGATTCTCATATAGTGTTATATAGTTAGATTTCATGAAGTTAAGCATGTAGTTTCACACACAATGTTGTATCATTAGTTTTGAAGAATTTAAGCACTTAGTTTCACATACAGTGTTGTGTCGTTAGTTTTCATGATGTTAAGTACGTAGATTCTCATATAGTGTTATATAGTGAGATTTCACGAAGTTAAGCACATAGTGTCACACACAGTGTTGTATCGTTAGTTTTGAAGAAGTTAAGAATGTAGTTTCTAACACAGTGTTATATGGTAAGTTTTCATTATGTTAAGCATGTAGCTTCAAACACAATGCTGTATTGTTAGTTTTGAAGAAGTTAAGCACTTAGTTTCACATACTGTGTTGTGTCGTTAGTTTCCATGAAGTTGAGTACGTAGTTTCTCATATAGTGTTATATAGTGAGATTTCATGACGTTAAGCACATAGTTTCACACACAGTGTTGTATCGTTAGTTTTCATGAAGTTAAGTACGTGGATTCTCATATAGTGTTATATAGTTAGATTTCATGAAGTTAAGCATGTAGTTTCACACACAATGTTGTATCATTAGTTTTGAAGAATTTAAGCACTTAGTTTCACATACTGTGTTGTATCGTTAGTTTCCATGAAGTTGAGTACGTAGTTTCTCATATAGTATTATATAGTTAGGTTTCATGAAGGTAAGCACATAGTGTCACACACAGTGTTGTATCATTAGTTTTCATGAAGTTAAGTACGTGGATTCTCATATAGTGTTATATAGTTAGATTTCATGAAGTTAAGCATGTAGTTTCACACACAATGTTGTATCATTAGTTTTGAAGAAGTTAAGCACTTAGTTTCACATACAGTGTTGTGTCGTTAGTTTTCATGAAGTTAAGTACGTAGATTCTCATATAGTGTTATATAGTTAGATTTCATGAAGGTAAGCACATAGTGTCAAACACAGTGTTGTAACGTTAGTTTTGAAGAAGTTAAGAATGTAGTTTCTAACACAGTGTTATATGGTAAGTTTTCATTATTTTAAGCACGTAGCTTCAAACACAATGCTGTATTGTAAGTTTTGAAGAAGTTAAGCACTTAGTTTCACATACTGTGTTGTGTCGTTAGTTTTCATGAAGTTAAGTACGTAGTTTCTCATATAGTGTTATATAGTTAGATTTCATGAAGTTAAGCATGTAGTTTCACACACAATGTTGTATCATTAGTTTTGAAGAATTTAAGCACTTAGTTTCACATACTGTGTTGTATCGTTAGTTTCCATGAAGTTGAGTACGTAGTTTCTCATATAGTGTTATATAGTTAGGTTTCATGAACGTTAAGCACATAGTGTCACACACAGTGTTGTATCATTAGTTTTCATGAAGTTAAGTACGTGGATTCTCATATAGTGTTATATAGTTAGATTTCATGAAGTTAAGCATGTAGTTTCACACACAATGTTGTATCATTAGTTTTGAAGAATTTAAGCACTTAGTTTCACATACAGTGTTGTGTCGTTAGTTTTCATGATGTTAAGTACGTAGATTCTCATATAGTGTTATATAGTTAGATTTCACGAAGTTAAGCACATAGTGTCACACACAGTGTTGTATCGTTAGTTTTGAAGAAGTTAAGAATGTAGTTTCTAACACAGTGTTATATGGTAAGTTCTCATTATGTTAAGCACGTAGCTTCAAACACAATGCTGTATTGTTAGTTTTGAAGAAGTTAAGCACTTAGTTTCACATACTGTGTTGTGTCGTTAGTTTCCATGAAGTTGAGTACGTAGTTTCTCATATAGTGTTATATAGTGAGATTTCATGACGTTAAGCACATAGTTTCATACACAGTGTTGTATCATTAGTTTTCATGAAGTTAAGTACGTAGTTTCTCATATAGTGTTATATAGTGAGATTTCATGAAAGTTAAGCACATAGTTTCACACACAGTGTTGTATCGTTAGTTTTCATGAAGTTAAGTACATGGATTCTCAAATAGTGTTATATAGTTAGATTTCATGAAGTTAAGCATGTAGTTTCACACACAATGTTGTATCATTAGTTTTGAAGAATTTAAGCACTTAGTTTCACATACTGTGTTGTATCGTTAGTTTCCATGAAGTTGAGTACGTAGTTTCTCATATAGTGTTATATAGTTAGGTTTCATGAAGGTAAGCACATAGTGTCACACACAGTGTTGTATCATTAGTTTTCATGAAGTTAAGTACGTGGATTCTCATATAGTGTTATATAGT
This sequence comes from Mesocricetus auratus, assembly GCF_017639785.1. Lineage (NCBI taxonomy): Eukaryota > Metazoa > Chordata > Mammalia > Rodentia > Cricetidae > Mesocricetus > Mesocricetus auratus. The sequence goes on from NW_024431549.1 coordinate 40,582, forward strand.
TAGATTTCATGAAGTTAAGCATGTAGTTTCACACACAATGTTGTATCATTAGTTTTGAAGAAGTTAAGCACTTAGTTTCACATACAGTGTTGTGTCGTTAGTTTTCATGATGTTAAGTACGTAGATTCTCATATAGTGTTATATAGTGAGATTTCATGACGTTAAGCACATAGTTTCACACACAGTGTTGTATCGTTAGTTTTCATGAAGTTAAGTACGTGGATTCTCATATAGTGTTATATAGTTAGATTTCATGAAGTTAAGCATGTAGTTTCACACACAATGTTGTATCATTAGTTTTGAAGAATTTAAGCACTTAGTTTCACATACTGTGTTGTATCGTTAGTTTCCATGAAGTTGAGTACGTAGTTTCTCATATAGTGTTATATAGTGAGATTTCATGACGTTAAGCACATAGTTTCACACACAGTGTTGTATCGTTAGTTTTCATGAAGTTAAGTACGTGGATTCTCATATAGTGTTATATAGTTAGATTTCATGAAGTTAAGCATGTAGTTTCACACACAATGTTGTATCATTAGTTTTGAAGAATTTAAGCACTTAGTTTCACATACTGTGTTGTATCGTTAGTTTCCATGAAGTTGAGTACGTAGTTTCTCATATAGTGTTATATAGTGAGATTTCATGACGTTAAGCACATAGTTTCACACACAGTGTTGTATCATTAGTTTTCATGAAGTTAAGTACGTGGATTCTCATATAGTGTTATATAGTTAGATTTCATGAAGTTAAGCATGTAGTTTCACACACAATGTTGTATCATTAGTTTTGAAGAATTTAAGCACTTAGTTTCACATACAGTGTTGTGTCGTTAGTTTTCATGATGTTAAGTACGTAGATTCTCATATAGTGTTATATAGTTAGATTTCACGAAGTTAAGCACATAGTGTCACACACAGTGTTGTATCGTTAGTTTTGAAGAAGTTAAGAATGTAGATTCTAACACAGTGTTATATGGTAAGTTCTCATTATGTTAAGCACGTAGCTTCAAACACAATGCTGTATTGTTAGTTTTGAAGAAGTTAAGCACTTAGTTTCACATACTGTGTTGTGTCGTTAGTTTCCATGAAGTTGAGTACGTAGTTTCTCATATAGTGTTATATAGTGAGATTTCATGACGTTAAGCACATAGTTTCATACACAGTGTTGTATCGTTAGTTTTCATGAAGTTAAGTACGTGGATTCTCATATAGTGTTATATAGTTAGATTTCATGAAGTTAAGCATGTAGTTTCACACACAATGTTGTATCATTAGTTTTGAAGAATTTAAGCACTTAGTTTCACATACTGTGTTGTATCGTTAGTTTCCATGAAGTTGAGTACGTAGTTTCTCATATAGTGTTATATAGTGAGATTTCATGACGTTAAGCACATAGTTTCACACACAGTGTTGTATCGTTAGTTTTCATGAAGTTAAGTACGTGGATTCTCATATAGTGTTATATAGTTAGATTTCATGAAGTTAAGCATGTAGTTTCACACACAATGTTGTATCATTAGTTTTGAAGAAGTTAAGCACTTAGTTTCACATACAGTGTTGTGTCGTTAGTTTTCATGATGTTAAGTACGTAGATTCTCATATAGTGTTATATAGTTAGATTTCATGAAGTTAAGCACATAGTGTCACACACAGTGTTGTATCGTTAGTTTTGAAGAAGTTAAGAATGTAGTTTCTAACACAGTGTTATATGGTAAGTTCTCATTATGTTAAGCATGTAGCTTCAAACACAATGCTGTATTGTTAGTTTTGAAGAAGTTAAGCACTTAGTTTCACATACTGTGTTGTGTCGTTAGTTTTCATGAAGTTAAGTACGTAGATTCTCATATAGTGTTATATAGTGAGATTTCATGACATTAAGCACATAGTTTCACACACAATGTTGTATCATTAGTTTTGAAGAATTTAAGCACTTAGTTTCACATACTGTGTTGTATCGTTAGTTTCCATGAAGTTGAGTACGTAGTTTCTCATATAGTGTTATATAGTTAGATTTCATGAAGTTAAGCACATAGTTTCACACACAGTGTTGTATCGTTAGTTTTCATGAAGTTAAGTACGTGGATTCTCATATAGTGTTATATAGTTAGATTTCATGAAGTTAAGCATGTAGTTTCACACACAATGTTGTATCATTAGTTTTGAAGAATTTAAGCACTTAGTTTCACATACAGTGTTGTGTCGTTAGTTTTCATGATGTTAAGTACGTAGATTCTCATATAGTGTTATATAGTTAGATTTCACGAAGTTAAGCACATAGTGTCACACACAGTGTTGTATCGTTAGTTTTGAAGAAGTTAAGAATGTAGTTTCTAACACAGTGTTATATGGTAAGTTCTCATTATGTTAAGCACGTAGCTTCAAACACAATGCTGTATTGTTAGTTTTGAAGAAGTTAAGCACTTAGTTTCACATACTGTGTTGTGTCGTTAGTTTCCATGAAGTTGAGTACGTAGTTTCTCATATAGTGTTATATAGTGAGATTTCATGACGTTAAGCACATAGTTTCACACACAGTGTTGTATCGTTAGTTTTCATGAAGTTAAGTACGTGGATTCTCATATAGTGTTATATAGTTAGATTTCATGAAGTTAAGCATGTAGTTTCACACACAATGTTGTATCATTAGTTTTGAAGAATTTAAGCACTTAGTTTCACATACTGTGTTGTATCGTTAGTTTCCATGAAGTTGAGTACGTAGTTTCTCATATAGTGTTATATAGTTAGATTTCATGAAGTTAAGCACATAGTTTCACACACAGTGTTGTATCGTTAGTTTTCATGAAGTTAAGTACGTGGATTCTCATATAGTGTTATATAGTTAGATTTCATGAAGTTAAGCATGTAGTTTCACACACAATGTTGTATCATTAGTTTTGAAGAATTTAAGCACTTAGTTTCACATACTGTGTTGTATCGTTAGTTTCCATGAAGTTGAGTACGTAGTTTCTCATATAGTGTTATATAGTGAGATTTCATGACGTTAAGCACATAGTTTCACACACAGTGTTGTATCATTAGTTTTCATGAAGTTAAGTACGTGGATTCTCATATAGTGTTATATAGTTAGATTTCATGAAGTTAAGCATGTAGTTTCACACACAATGTTGTATCATTAGTTTTGAAGAATTTAAGCACTTAGTTTCACATACAGTGTTGTGTCGTTAGTTTTCATGATGTTAAGTACGTAGATTCTCATATAGTGTTATATAGTTAGATTTCACGAAGTTAAGCACATAGTGTCACACACAGTGTTGTATCGTTAGTTTTGAAGAAGTTAAGAATGTAGTTTCTAACACAGTGTTATATGGTAAGTTCTCATTATGTTAAGCACGTAGCTTCAAACACAATGCTGTATTGTTAGTTTTGAAGAAGTTAAGCACTTAGTTTCACATACTGTGTTGTGTCGTTAGTTTCCATGAAGTTGAGTACGTAGTTTCTCATATAGTGTTATATAGTGAGATTTCATGACGTTAAGCACATAGTTTCATACACAGTGTTGTATCGTTAGTTTTCATGAAGTTAAGTACGTGGATTCTCATATAGTGTTATATAGTTAGATTTCATGAAGTTAAGCATGTAGTTTCACACACAATGTTGTATCATTAGTTTTGAAGAATTTAAGCACTTAGTTTCACATACTGTGTTGTGTCGTTAGTTTTCATGATGTTAAGTACGTAGATTCTCATATAGTGTTATATAGTGAGATTTCATGACGTTAAGCACATAGTTTCACACACAGTGTTGTATCGTTAGTTTTCATGAAGTTAAGTACGTGGATTCTCATATAGTGTTATATAGTTAGATTTCATGAAGTTAAGCATGTAGTTTCACACACAATGTTGTATCATTAGTTTTGAAGAATTTAAGCACTTAGTTTCACATACTGTGTTGTATCGTTAGTTTCCATGAAGTTGAGTACGTAGTTTCTCATATAGTATTATATAGTTAGGTTTCATGAAGGTAAGCACATAGTGTCACACACAGTGTTGTATCATTAGTTTTCATGAAGTTAAGTACGTGGATTCTCATATAGTGTTATATAGTTAGATTTCATGAAGTTAAGCATGTAGTTTCACACACAATGTTGTATCATTAGTTTTGAAGACGTTAAGCACATAGTTTCATACACTGTGTTGTATCGTTAGTTTCCATGAATTTGAGTACGTAGTTTCTCATATAGTGTTATATACTGAAATTTCATGATTTTAATTAAGCACATAGTTTCACACACAGTGTTGTGTCGTTAGTTTTCATGAAGTTAAGTACGTGGATTCTCATATAGTGTTATATAGTTAGATTTCATGAAGTTAAGCATGTAGTTTCACACACAATGTTGTATCATTAGTTTTGAAGAATTTAAGCACTTAGTTTCACATACTGTGTTGTATCGTTAGTTTCCATGAAGTTGAGTACGTAGTTTCTCATATAGTGTTATATAGTGAGATTTCATGACGTTAAGCACATAGTTTCACACACAGTGTTGTATCATTAGTTTTCATGAAGTTAAG
>NW_024431550.1:0-5509 GCF_017639785.1 Mesocricetus auratus
AATATCTGACTTCTGCTGTTACCAAGGGTGAATCTTTTCACAGATACAATATAATGGCATCTTTGTTGCTGTTTTACTTCTCCTCCAAAGATAAATTCAAGTGAAATAAAAAAGCAATTAGACAGAGGCTGATTTTTAGCTTGTGAACGAGTTCCTCAGAAAATTTCCCTTGCCTCACACAAAGTTTTGTACCCACTAATACTGAAAGAGAAAAATTAATTTCAGGTCTTTGGAGAGGTGAGGTCATAGAATCATATACCCATATCTTCAGCACTGGTGGCTCCCACTAGTTCTTGTCAGGGGCCATAAGACCATGAAAGTGTGATTGCAGTACTTAAAAGAGAAATGACAATTGGAATACATCCAATGGAGTTTTGGAGTCAAAAAACAAAAAAGCAAATAATCTGAAGATTCCAGATAACAAAGACTTCCCGAAGTACATTTGGAATCAAACTAGTTTCTATAACAAAGCCACCTTGGAGATGAAGAAATATATGAATCATGGGCTCAGGACAAAGGCAAAAAAACATGAGTTAATAGACATGGAACACAATTTTGGACATTCTTACCCTCATGAATACTACACACACTGGAATTTCTCTGGTTTATTCCAATAGACACTGAAACCAGGATTGCAATCTTTAAATATCAGTCTACTGCTCAACAATGTTTATGTTTGGCTAAAGTAAAAAGAACCTTCTTGTGTGTTAACTTTGTTTATTTTTAAAGCACTATAATAGTTAATTTTCTGTAGTCCAAGATTTTGCACCTGATTCATTTGCCCTATCTTTGAATCATGGACAATGCACATCGACTAAGCTGCTTGTAAAAATGTACATTGTGAATTAAATATACTTTTCAAAACACAGGAAATCCAATAATGCTGACAACTGACACTTATTCCAGACAGCCATTCTTAATTTTATATACTCCCCTTTTTTGTAGAATAAACACAGAATCTAATTCCCTGCACTCTGTGACTTTGTTTTTCACATCTACATTTGAGTAAAACATTCCCTTTGTGCCTTCTATAAGAAAGTATCACTGGGACAGTATCACTAAGGGGAGTGGAAAATGACTTTAAGTAAAATTTATTCATCTAACTGTTGACAGCAAAATGCTTTCCTCTTTTGACTCTTAGATATGATATCAGTTTGAAATTAAAAACATCTGTATAATCGATGAAGAGAATATGCAGTTTCCTTCTATAAACACAGCATTACCATTTGAGAAGTTCTTTCACTCTGTATTCTAAAAAACTCTTGTATGAATGAGGAGGTTGGGGCTACTGAGTTTTGTTATTATGAAGAAATCTTGTTGGCTGGATGATGGGGGCACATGCCTTTTATCTCACCACATGAAAGTAAATTGCAGGAGGATCTCAGTGAATTCTAGGCTAGCTTAGTCTTCACAGAAATTCCCAGTACAGTTTTCTAGAGAAACTTTGTTTTGATAAACAAACAATAAAAAAGAATTAGGGCTGATTTTTCAGAATATCCTCGTTCAGTTCCATGTATCAACTTGGCAGTTCACAATTTCCTTTATGTCCAATTTCAGAAGACATGAGAGACTCTTCTGGATTCCATGTTATTTTTCCTACTCTGCCACTGGGTCCATGGGATAATGAAGCTCCAAGTATATCCATACTCTTTAAACTGTGTCAACTTTTAAAAAGTTTGGACTTGTTCTCCTGTGTTATCCAGAGAAAAGGAACCAATATGCATTCCTTTATAACTACTACTGCCAAGGGTAATTGGAAGATGCTTGATATGAATAAGAAACGGTTCTTTCTGTGTCCCGTGTTATAATTTAAATCTCTCTAAAATACAATTGATAGCTGTATTTTCAATTGCTTTCTCTTATCCCATGTATTTGGCTTCTCAATAAAACAAAAGTTGTGGGAAGCCTAATCAAATTCATTCCTTTAATTTTTATTTTATAAATAAATTCATTCTTAAGGAAAATATTTAAACATTTGTACACATCAAAATAAAAAATTGGAAGTGTGTATCCATCTGAAGTTTCCTTTAAATTATATTTTGAACTAAACTTATATTTAAATTTTATTCATGCTTCTTATTTATATTGTCTTTTCTACTGAAATGCAGCATCAAAATAATTAATACTCAACCTAGTGTGAGTTGAAAACTTGTGTCCTCCTAGTAATGATGCAGAGGAATGCAATGTTTTTTCTTACTTCTGAGGGTGTTTGGGTCCATAAAAATGACTTAAGTTCAGTTAGCTCAAACTATCCTTGCTCTTTCAAAATTAAATCTCTGAAAGCTCATATTTGTGAATGACAATTCTCTTTATATGTGTCAACTTCTGATAAATAAGTGAATTATGAGACACTTGTATCATTTTAATGGATAGCAATATTCGGTATACATGATTGCCCACTTAAAATATTTACTTATATTCTCTGTCATCCACAAAAGTTCTACTCTGTATGTTATCTTTCTTTTTCAGTTATCATTGATGGGATCACAGAAAATGTATCCTGAATACCCTGGATTGTAATTCCATGCAACCACAAAACCTCCTTCCTTGAAGCAAAGTCTGTCTTACCATAATGGAATTGAAGATTCTTTGCAAACTCTTAACTACTCAGGCACACAAGTACGATGAATCAGAGGCCTAGGCTTGGGAAACATGAAGGGAATACTTGTCTCACTCAAACAACTTTTAACACAGAAAGTCTTCTGTGGTTCCACCCACATCAATGAAATTATTCTGTAGGTTTCAACTCCTCAAGTCACAGGAACTTTCTGACCTTGAATCTGGGAACCTGGTAAACAACTTAGTGTGGTATGGACACCCAAACGTTCTCAGTCAGGTGTATACTCTTTGTTCTTTAACAGCTACCACTCTGAAAAAAGCACAACGCATAACACTTCGCTGTATTGTTTTGGAGGCTGTCGGTCCAACCCAGCTTCGAACTCACAGAGATCCGCATGCCTCTGCTTCCAGAGTGCTGGGATTAAAGGCGTGAGCCACCACCTCCCATCCAGTTACAAATTTATAATCTGACACGAAAGTATTTAGAATCCACAATAGGCTTTTTTCTGACTCCCAAAGATAACTGTCCCCTCATCCATTGCTCTCAATGTCCACCTCAATCTCTTTGATCTGAGCACACTGCACACCACTTTCTTTTCAGTATGTTGGATATTGTGTGAACGTATTTGCCCTGAGTCCCATTGTACCCATGGGCTAAAAATTGTTGAGATTGACCTCACTGATATGTTGGTGAAAGAGGAAACCATGAACACAGATACAGAAACGCTGAGAAAATGTGAACTGTGTCCTCTAATGGAGATACCTGCAACCCAAACCTCAGAACATTCATTATATGTAATTCAGAGTAGGAGCACAGTTTCTTTTCACAAGGGACTTCTATGGATACTAGTCTCAAGGTAAAATCATTATATAAAAACATGCAGAGTGATAATTGCTACACATATTCAATGTCTATCTTAAAAACAGGGGATGAGCTTGCCTTTCCTGTGTGTCTGAGGCACTGTGGTCCTTGACATTATCATGCTCATGTAAGAAATGTGCATTCATTAGGGACTTCATACTTTTTCCATACCATGCTTCCATTTGTCACTATCAAGAAGCCACCTTCCTACACTAAGAGACCATGGATGCCAGCCCAGACTAATATACCTGGCAAAGCTCTCAATTACTATAGATGGAGAAAACAAGATATTCCATGACAAAACTAGATTCAAGCAATATGTGTCCACTAACCTAGCCCTACAGAAAATTTTGGAAGGAAAACTCCAACCCAAGGAAGATAACTACAACCAGAAAAACATAGGCATTAGAGAATCCCTCTCTACCAACAGCCGAAAGAACAAAGGGGTGAAATTCCACACATAATTCCACCACCACCAACCATTGCAAATCGAAGAAGGATGAGCAATCAATGGTCATTAATATCCCTCAATATTAATGGCCTTAACTCACCCATAAAAAGACACAGACAAGCAGTATGGATTCAAAGACAGAGCCCTTCCTTCTGCTGCATACAAGAAATACACCTCACCCTCAAAGACAGACATTACCTGAGAGTTAAAGGTTGGGAAAAATTTTTTCAATCAAATGGACCCAAAAAACAAGCAGGGGTAGCAATCCTAATATCTAACAAACTAGGCTTTAAAATAAAATCTATCAAAAGAGATGAAGGAGGTCATTACATACTCATCTCATCTAAAGCCCCACACAGTTATAGTGGGAGATTTCAACACAACACTCTCACCACTAGACAGGAATACCAGACAGAAACTCAACAAAGAAGCGAAGGGTCTAATAGAAGTAATGACCAAACTGGGATTAAAAGATATCTATAGAACATTTCATCCACATAAAAAAGAATATACCTTCTTCTCACCACCACATGGAACCTTCTCAAAAATCGACCACATACTTGGCAACATATCAAACCTCAGCAGCTACAAAAAATTGGAAAAACTCCATGCATCTTATCAGACCACCATGCTTTAAATTAGAATTCAACAACAATACAAATTGCAGAAAACCTACAAACTCATGGAAATTGAATAATGCTCTACTGCACCATCCCTGGGTCAAAGAGGAAATAAAAAAAGAAATTAAAGACTTCCTCGAATTCAATGAGAATGAAGACACAACATACCCAAACCTATGGGACACTTTGAAAGCAGTGCTACGGGGGAAGTTCATAGCACTAAGTGCTCACATGAAGAAACAGAAGAACAGTTATACCAGAGAATTAACATTACAGCTGAAAGCTCTAGAATACAAAGAAGCAAACTCCCGAAGGAGGAGTAGACATCAGGATATAATCAAATTGAGGGCTGAAATCAATAAAGTAGAAACCAGCAAAACAATGCAAAGAATCAATGCAATGAAGAGTTGGTTCTTTGAGAAAATCAACAGGATAGACAAACCTTTGTCCAAACTTACCAAGCAGCAGAGAGTGAACACACAAATTAACAATTTCAGAAATGAAAAGGGGGACATAACAACAGACACTGAGGAAATCCAGAGAATCATTAGGTCATAGTTTGAAAACCTGTACTTTTTAAAGGAAATGGATGACTTCCTGGATAGCTATCACTTGCCAAAACTAAATCAAGAACAGATACGTAATTTAAATAGACCTAAAACCCCTATGGAAATAGAAGCAGTCATCAAAAGTCTCCCAACCAAAAACAGTCCAGGTCCAGATGGCCTCAGTGCAGAATTCTACCAGAAATTCAAAGAACAGCTTATACCAATTCTTCTCAAAATGTTCCACACAATAGACACTGAAAGGTCTTTGCCAAACTCTTTCTATGAGGCTTCAATAACCTTGATCCCCAAGCCACACAAAGATACAACTAAGAAAGTGAACTTCAGACCAATATCCCTCATGAACATTGATGCATAAATACTCAATAAAATACTGGCAAATCGGATCCCAGAACACATCAAAACAATCATTCACCACGATCAAGAAGGTTTCATCCCAGGGATGCAGGGA
>NW_024431551.1:0-1508 GCF_017639785.1 Mesocricetus auratus
CTGTGTACAACCCTGCCTTCGTAACTCACTAGACCTCTATTTTGGATTCAATTATATTTACAGATTTGGAATGCCAAGTCCCTGGTTTTATGTGGTTTAACATGGAAGTGAGTGTGTATGAATATAATCTTCAAGAGCTTTGATCTTTCTACCAAAGCAAAGAGTGCTGTTTGGAAACATTAACATGTAAATACAAATATTCTACTAGATTATATTAAGGGAATGATAATGATTTAAAAGATTATTCCAGTCAATATAATCTTAAATTTGTGATAAGAATTACACACCCATAGCAGAAATTGTGAAAATTTTCATTGCAGAGAAAACAATAGCACCCTCTGTCCGTTCACTCTTGTGTCCCAGGCCAGATTTCCTGCTGCTGTGCTGTTAAATGATGACTTTCTCATGACTCCAGAACTGAAATCTGTGACTGTGGGTAGTTTTCAAGTCCCAGCCAGTATCTTGCCTTTTCCTCAACACCCAGGGCTGCACCAAGCAACTCTCCAACTGGCAGGCCTGTAATTTCGAACTGGGCCCTTGCCCTTGACACTTAAATCTTTGGCTCCATAGTGCAACTTCTCAGTCCCCAATCACTTGGCATCTCAGAAAGCAATCACCGAGACTCCTGTAGCTTTTTCCACTCTACAGTCTTCTTGGACACCTATCCAGAGTCCAAACCCCGCCTACCTTCTGTTTACAGATGAGTGACTTTGCCACTATCTACTACTCTCCCCCCCACTATCTTAGGATGCCTTCCACACAGGTATTTGTCAGGATGCCCTAGACAGGCTGCTTAAGCCTCACAACATGCTTGCTGCCAGCCTAGAGAAGAACTGGATGTATCAGGAGGCTATATCCCTTTATCCATCATCTGCAGTGAGTCTGAGCACTTCAGATAAAATCAGGCAACCTAACATCAATGGGACTACACCTTCTCTGGCTTCAGATTACACCAAACAATACCACACTAAATTTAGTAGTCATCATTCAAACACTATCAGAAACCTGAGAATCCAAAACCAAATATTTCACGAATTGCTTTTGAAGTGACATTTCAGGAACTTGGATTTCAAGAAGAAACTGGTGTCTGAAGATGTCAGTGGTCTCTGAGAGACATGTGGTAGCAGGAACGTTGAGTCCGGGATAGAATAGTGAGCAGGATGAGAGATAATAGAGGGAGTCATTGCAATTTTGAGGAGAGATGTGGCACTAGTGAGATTTCCAGGCATCTACAAGGATGATACCACTTGGCAATCAAAGGAATGTTGGAGAGGCTACCATAAATGCCTTTTCCATATAATGAGATTGACAACTAACTTTTATGTCATCCCAAAGTCTTCATCCAGTGGCTGATAAATGCAGAAGCAGACAACCACAGCTAAACACTGAACAAACTCCAGGAACCCAGTTGCAAAGGGAGGAGTGATGAGCAAAGGGGTCAAGAATGGGCTGGTGAAACCTACAGAAACAGCTGACCTGAACAAGGGGAGACCATCATGGGATTTATC
>NW_024431552.1:0-14739 GCF_017639785.1 Mesocricetus auratus
TTCATGAAGTTAAGCACATAGTTTCACACACAGTGTTGTATCGTTAGTTTTGAAGATGTTAAGCACGTAGTTTTATATACTGAGTTGTATTGTTAGTTTTCATGAAGTTAAATATGTAGTTTCTCATATAGTGTTATATAGTTAGATTTCATGAATTTAACCACATAGTTTCACACACAGAGTTGTATTGTTAGATTTGAAGAAGTTAAGCACATAGTTTCTAATACAATGTTATATGTGAAGTTCTCATGAATTTAAGCACATAGTTTCACACACAGTGTTGTATCGTTAGTTTTGAAGATGTTAAGCACGTAGTTTTATATACTGTGTTGTATCGTTAGTTTTCATGGAGTTAATTATGTAGTTTCTCATATAGTGTTATATAGTTAGATTTCATGAAGTTAAGCACATAGATTCACACACAGTGTGGTATCGTTAGATTTGAAGAAGATAAGCACGTAGTTTCTAATACAGTGTTATATGGTAAGTTCTCATGAAGTTAAGCACATAGTTTCACACACAGTGTTGTATCGTTAGTTTTGAAGAAGTTAAGCACGTAGTTTCTAATACAGTGTTATATGGGAAGTTCTCATGAAGTTAAGCACATAGTTTCACACACAGTGTTGTATCGTTAGTTTTGAAGATGTTAAGCACGTAGTTTTATATACTGTGTTGTATCGTTAGTTTTGATGAAGTAAATTATGTAGTTTCTCATATAGTGTTATATAGTTAGATTTCATGAAGTTAAGCACATAGATTCACACACAGTGTGGTATCGTTAGATTTGAAGAAGTTAAGCACGTAGTTTCTAATGCAGTGTTATATGGTAAGTTTTCATGAAGTTAAGCACATAGTATCACACACAGTGTTGGATCGTTAGTTTTGAAGAAGTTAAGCACGTAGATTCTAATACAGTGTTATAAGGGAAGTTCTCATGAAGTTAAGCACAGTTTCACACACAGTGTGGTATCATTAGAACTGAAGAAGTTAAGCACGTGGTTTCTAATACAGTATTATATGGGATGTCTCATGAAGTTAAGCACATTATTTCACACAGAGTGTTGTATCGTTAGTTTTGATGAAGTTAAGCATGTAGTCTCATACACAGTGTTGTATCGTTAGTTTTGAAGATGTTAATCACGTAATTCTATATACTGTGTTGTATCGTTAGTTTTCATGGAGTTAATTATGTAGTTTCTCATATAGTGTTATATAGTTAGATTTCATGAAGTTATGCACATATATTCACACACAGTATGGTATCCTTAGATATGAAGAAGTTAAGCACTTAGTTCCTAATACAGTGTTATATGGTAAGTTTTCATGAAGTTAATCACATAGTATCTCACACAGTGTTGGATCGTTAGTTTTGAAGAAGTAAGCCCGTAGTTTCTACTACAGTGTTATATGGGATGTTCTCCAGAAGTTAAGCACATAGTTTCACACACAGTGTTGTATCGTTAGTTTTGAAGATGTTAAGCACGTAGTTTTATATACTGTGTTTTATCGTTAGTGTTCATGGAGTTAACTATGTAGTTTCTCATATAGTGTTATATAGTTAGATTTCATGAAGTTAAGCACATAGTTTCACACACAGTGTTGGATCGTTAGTTTTGAAGAAGATAAGCACGTAGTTTCTAATACAGTGTTATATGGTAAGTTCTCATGAAGTTAAGCACATAGTTTCACACACAGTGTTGTATCATTAGTTTTGAAGAAGTTAAGCACGTAGTTTCTAATACAGTGTTATATGGGAAGTTCTCATGAAGTTAAGCACATAGTATGACACACAGTGTTGTATCGTTAGTTTTGAAGATGTTAAGCACGTAGTTTTATATACTGTGTTGTATCGTTAGTTTTCATGGAGTTAATTATGTAGTTTCTCATATAGTGTTATATAGTTAGATTTCATGAAGTTAAGCACATAGATTCACACACAGTGTGGTATCTGTTAGATTTGAAGAAGTTAAGCACGTAGTTTCTAATACAGTGTTATATGGTAAGTTTTCATGAAGTTAAGCACATAGTATCACACACAGTGTTGTATCGTTAGTTTTGAAGATGTTAAGCACGTAGTTTTATATACTGTGTTGTATCGTTAGTTTTCATGAAGTAAATTATGTAGTTTCTCATATAGTGTTATATAGTTAGATTTCATGAAGTTAAGCACATAGATTCACACACAGTGTGGTATCGTTAGATTTGAAGAAGTTAAGCACGTAGTTTCTAATGCAGTGTTATATGGTAAGTTTTCATGAAGTTAAGCACATAGTATCACACACAGTGTTGTATCGTTAGTTTTGAAGATGTTAAGCACGTAGTTTTATATACTGTGTTGTATCGTTAGTTTTCATGAAGTTAACTATGTAGTTTCTCATATAGTGTTATATAGTTAGATTTCATGAAGTTAAGCACATAGTTTCACGCACAGAGTGGTTTCGTTAGATTTCAAGAAGTTAAGCACGTAGTTTCTAATACAATATTATATGGTGAGTTCTCATGAAGTTAAGCACATAGTTTCACACACAGTGTTGTATCGTTAGTTTTGAAGATGTTAAGCACGTAGTTTTATATACTGTGTTGTATCGTTAGTTTTCATGGAGTTAATTATGTAGTTTCTCATATAGTGTTATATAGTTAGATTTCATGAAGTTAAGCACATAGATTCACACACAGTGTGGTACTGTTAGATTTGAAGAAGATAAGCACGTAGTTTCTAATGCAGTGTTATATGGTAAGTTTTCATGAAGTTAAGCACATAGTATCACACACAGTGTTGGATCGTTAGTTTTGAAGAAGATAAGCACGTAGTTTCTAATACAGTGTTATCTGGTATGTTCTCATGAAGTTAAGCACGTATATTCTCACACAATGTTGTATCGTTAGTTTTGAAGAAGTTATGCACGTAGTTTCTAATACAGTGTTATATGGGAAGTTCTCATGAAGTTAAGCACATAGTATGACACACAGTGTTGTATCGTTAGTTTTGAAGATGTTAAGCACGTAGTCTTATATACTGTGTTGTATCGTTAGTTTTGATGAAGTAAATTATGTAGTTTCTCATATAGTGTTATATAGTTAGATTTCATGAAGTTAAGCACATATATTCACACACAGTGTGGTATCCTTAGATTTGAAGAAGTTAAGCACGTAGTTCCTAATGCAGTGTTATATGGTAAGTTTTCATGAAGTTAAGCACATAGTATCACACACAGTGTTGTATCATTAGTTTTGATGAAGTAAATTATGTAGTTTCTCATATAATGTTATATAGTTAGATTTCATGAAGTTAAGCACATAGATTCACACAGAGTGTGGTATCGTTAGATTTGAAGAAGTTAAGCACGTAGTTTCTAATGCAGTGTTATATGGTAAGTTTTCATGAAGTTAAGCACATAGTATCACACACAGTGTTGGATCGTTAGTTTTGAAGAAGTTAAGCACGTAGTTTCTAATACAGTGTTATAAGGGAAGTTCTCATGAAGTTAAGCACATAGTTTCACACACAGTGTTGTATCGTTAGTTTTGAAGATGTTAAGCACGTAGTTTTATATACTGTGTTGTATCGTTAGTTTTCATGAAGTTAAGTATGTAGTTTCTCATATAGTGTTATATAGTTAGATTTCATGAAGTTAAGCACATAGTTTCACGCACAGAGTGGTTTCGTTAGATTTCAAGAAGTTAAGCACGTAGTTTCTAATACAATGTTATATGGTGAGTTCTCATGAAGTTAAGCACATAGTTTCACACACAGTGTTGTATCGTTAGTTTTGAAGATGTTAAGCACGTAGTTTTATATACTGTGTTGTATCGTTAGTTTTCATGGAGTTAATTATGTAGTTTCTCATATAGTGTTATATAGTTAGATTTCATGAAGTTAAGCACATAGATTCACACACAGTGTGGTATCGTTAGATTTGAAGAAGTTAAGCACGTAGTTTCTAATGCAGTGTTATATGGTAAGTTTTCATGAAGTTAAGCACATAGTATTCACACACAGTGTTGTATCGTTAGTTTTGAAGAAGTTAAGCACGTAGTTTCTAATACAGTGTTATATGGTAAGTTCTCATGAAGTTAAGCACATAGTATTCACACACAGTGTTGTATCGTTAGTTTTGAAGATGTTAAGCACGTAGTTTTATATACTGTGTTGTATCGTTAGTTTTCATGAAGTTAATTATGTAGTTTCTCATATAGTGTTATATAGTTAGATTTCATGAAGTTAAGCACATAGATTCACACACAGTGTGGTATCGTTAGATTTGAAGAAGTTAAGCACGTAGTTTCTAATACAGTGTTATATGGTAAGTTCTCATGAAGTTAAGCACATAGTATCACACACAGTGTTGTATCGTTAGTTTTGAGATGTTAAGCACGTAGTTTTATATACTGTGTTGTATCGTTAGTTTTGATGAAGTAAATTATGTAGTTTCTCATATAGTGTTATATAGTTAGATTTCATGAAGTTAAGCACATATATTCACACACAGTGTGGTATCGTTAGATTTGAAGAAGTTAAGCACGTAGTTTCTAATGCAGTGTTATATGGTAAGTTTTCATGAAGTTAAGCACATAGTATCACACACAGTGTTGTATCGTTAGTTTTGAGATGTAAGTAGTTTATATACGTGTTGTATCGATATAGTGTTTCTCATATAGTGTTATATAGTTAGATTTCATGAAGTTAAGCACATAGATTCACACACAGTGTGGTATCGTTAGATTTGAAGAAGTTAAGCACGTAGTTTCTAATACAGTGTTATATGGTAAGTTCTCATGAAGTTAAGCACATAGTATTCACACACAGTGTTGTATCGTTAGTTTTGAAGATGTTAAGCACGTAGTCTTATATACTGTGTTGTATCGTTAGTTTTGATGAAGTAAATTATGTAGTTTCTCATATAGTGTTATATAGTTAGATTTCATGAAGTTAAGCACATATATTCACACACAGTGTGGTATCCTTAGATTTGAAGAAGTTAAGCACGTAGTTCCTAATGCAGTGTTATATGGTAAGTTTTCATGAAGTTAAGCACATAGTATGACACACAGTGTTGTATCGTTAGTTTTGAGATGTTAAGCACGTAGTTTTATATACTGTGTTGTATCGTTAGTTTTCATGAAGTAAATTATGTAGTTTCTCATATAGTGTTATATAGTTAGATTTCATGAAGTTAAGCACATAGATTCACACAGAGTGTGGTATCGTTAGATTTGAAGAAGTTAAGCACGTAGTTTCTAATGCAGTGTTATATGGTAAGTTTTCATGAAGTTAAGCACATAGTATCACACACAGTGTTGGATCGTTAGTTTTGAAGAAGTTAAGCACGTAGTTTCTAATACAGTGTTATAAGGGAAGTTCTCATGAAGTTAAGCACATAGTTTCACACACAGTGTTGTATCGTTAGTTTTGAAGATGTTAAGCACGTAGTTTTATATACTGTGTTGTATCGTTAGTTTTCATGAAGTTAATTATGTAGTTTCTCATATAGTGTTATATAGTTAGATTTCATGAAGTTAAGCACATAGTATTCACACACAGTGTGGTATCGTTAGATTTGAAGAAGTTAAGCACGTAGTTTCTAATACAGTGTTATATGGTAAGTTCTCATGAAGTTAAGCACATAGTATCACACACAGTGTTGTATCGTTAGTTTTGAAGATGTTAAGCACGTAGTTTTATATACTGTGTTGTATCGTTAGTTTTCATGAAGTTAATTATGTAGTTTCTCATATAGTGTTATATAGTTAGATTTCATGAAGTTAAGCACATAGATTCACACACAGTGTGGTATCGTTAGATTTGAAGAAGTTAAGCACGTAGTTTCTAATACAGTGTTATATGGTAAGTTTTCATGAAGTTAAGCACATAGTTTCACACACAGTGTTATATAGTTAGTTTTAAGAAGTTAAGCACATAGTTTTACACACAGTGTTGTATCGTTAGATTTGAAGAAGTTAAGCACGTAGTTTCTAATACAGTGTTATATGGTAAGTTTTCATGAAGTTAAGCACATAGTATTCACACACAGTGTTGTATCGTTAGTTTTGAAGAAGTTAAGCACGTAGTTTCTAATACAGTGTTATATGGTAAGTTCTCATGAAGTTAAGCACATAGTATCACACACAGTGTTGTATCGTTAGTTTTGAAGATGTTAAGCACGTAGTTTTATATACTGTGTTGTATCGTTAGTTTTCATGGAGTTAATTATGTAGTTTCTCATATAGTGTTATATAGTTAGATTTCATGAAGTTAAGCACATAGATTCACACACAGTGTGGTATCGTTAGATTTGAAGAAGTTAAGCACGTAGTTTCTAATGCAGTGTTATATGGTAAGTTTTCATGAAGTTAAGCACATAGTATCACACACAGTGTTGTATCGTTAGTTTTGAAGAAGTATAATGTACGTAGTTTCTAATATAGTGTTATATAGGTATAGTATTTCATGAAGTTAAGCACATAGATTCACACACAGTGTGGTATCGTTAGATTTGAAGAAGTTAAGCACGTAGTTTCTAATGCAGTGTTATATGGTAAGTTCTCATGAAGTTAAGCACATAGATTCACACACAGTGTTGTATCGTTAGTTTTGAAGATGTTAAGCACGTAGTCTTATATACTGTGTTGTATCGTTAGTTTTGATGAAGTAAATTATGTAGTTTCTCATATAGTGTTATATAGTTAGATTTCATGAAGTTAAGCACATATATTCACACACAGTGTGGTATCCTTAGATTTGAAGAAGTTAAGCACGTAGTTCCTAATGCAGTGTTATATGGTAAGTTTTCATGAAGTTAAGCACATAGTATGACACACAGTGTTGTATCGTTAGTTTTGAGATGTTAAGCACGTAGTTTTATATACTGTGTTGTATCGTTAGTTTTCCTGAAGTAAATTATGTAGTTTCTCATATAGTGTTATATAGTTAGATTTCATGAAGTTAAGCACATAGATTCACACAGAGTGTGGTATCGTTAGATTTGAAGAAGTTAAGCACGTAGTTTCTAATGCAGTGTTATATGGTAAGTTTTCATGAAGTTAAGCACATAGTATCACACACAGTGTTGGATCGTTAGTTTTGAAGAAGTTAAGCACGTAGTTTCTAATACAGTGTTATAAGGGAAGTTCTCATGAAGTTAAGCACATAGTTTCACACACAGTGTTGTATCGTTAGTTTTGAAGATGTTAAGCACGTAGTTTTATATACTGTGTTGTATCGTTAGTTTTCATGAAGTTAACTATGTAGTTTCTCATATAGTGTTATATAGTTAGATTTCATGAAGTTAAGCACATAGTTTCACGCACAGAGTGGTTTCGTTAGATTTCAAGAAGTTAAGCACGTAGTTTCTAATACAATATTATATGGTGAGTTCTCATGAAGTTAAGCACATAGTTTCACACACAGTGTTGTATCGTTAGTTTTGAAGATGTTAAGCACGTAGTTTTATATACTGTGTTGTATCGTTAGTTTTCATGGAGTTAATTATGTAGTTTCTCATATAGTGTTATATAGTTAGATTTCATGAAGTTAAGCACATAGATTCACACACAGTGTGGTACTGTTAGATTTGAAGAAGATAAGCACGTAGTTTCTAATGCAGTGTTATATGGTAAGTTTTCATGAAGTTAAGCACATAGTATCACACACAGTGTTGGATCGTTAGTTTTGAAGAAGTTAAGCACGTAGTTTCTAATACAGTGTTATATGGTAAGTTCTCATGAAGTTAAGCACATAGTTTCACACACAGTGTTGTATCGTTAGTTTTGAAGATGTTAAGCACGTAGTTTTATATACTGTGTTGTATCGTTAGTTTTCATGAAGTTAACTATGTAGTTTCTCATATAGTGTTATATAGTTAGATTTCATGAAGTTAAGCACATAGTATTCACACACAGTGTGGTATCGTTAGATTTGAAGAAGTTAAGCACGTAGTTTCTAATACAGTGTTATATGGTAAGTTTTCATGAAGTTAAGCACATAGTATCACACACAGTGTTGTATCGTTAGTTTTGAAGATGTTAAGCACGTAGTTTTATATACTGTGTTGTATCGTTAGTTTTCATGAAGTTAATTATGTAGTTTCTCATATAGTGTTATATAGTTAGATTTCATGAAGTTAAGCACATAGATTCACACACAGTGTGGTATCGTTAGATTTGAAGAAGTTAAGCACGTAGTTTCTAATGCAGTGTTATATGGTAAGTTTTCATGAAGTTAAGCACATAGTATCACACACAGTGTTGGATCGTTAGTTTTGAAGAAGATAAGCACGTAGTTTCTAATACAGTGTTATCTGGTATGTTCTCATGAAGTTAAGCACGTATATTCTCACACAATGTTGTATCGTTAGTTTTGAAGAAGTTATGCACGTAGTTTCTAATACAGTGTTATATGGGAAGTTCTCATGAAGTTAAGCACATAGTATCACACACAGTGTTGTATCGTTAGTTTTGAAGATGTTAAGCACGTAGTTTTATATACTGTGTTGTATCGTTAGTTTTCATGAAGTTAATTATGTAGTTTCTCATATAGTGTTATATAGTTAGATTTCATGAAGTTAAGCACATAGATTCACACACAGTGTGGTATCGTTAGATTTGAAGAAGTTAAGCACGTAGTTTCTAATGCAGTGTTATATGGTAAGTTTTCATGAAGTTAAGCACATAGTATCACACACAGTGTTGTATCGTTAGTTTTGATAGAAGTATAATGCTATGTAGTTTCTCATATAGTGTTATATAGTTAGATTTCATGAAGTTAAGCACATAGATTCACACACAGTGTGGTATCGTTAGATTTGAAGAAGTTAAGCACGTAGTTTCTAATACAGTGTTATATGGTAAGTTCTCATGAAGTTAAGCACATAGTATTCACACACAGTGTTGTATCGTTAGTTTTGAAGATGTTAAGCACGTAGTTTTATATACTGTGTTGTATCGTTAGTTTTCATGAAGTAAATTATGTAGTTTCTCATATAGTGTTATATAGTTAGATTTCATGAAGTTAAGCACATATATTCACACACAGTGTGGTATCCTTAGATTTGAAGAAGTTAAGCACGTAGTTTCTAATGCAGTGTTATATGGTAAGTTTTCATGAAGTTAAGCACATAGTATCACACACAGTGTTGTATCGTTAGTTTTGAAGATGTTAAGCACGTAGTTTTATATACTGTGTTGTATCGTTAGTTTTCATGAAGTAAATTATGTAGTTTCTCATATAGTGTTATATAGTTAGATTTCATGAAGTTAAGCACATAGATTCACACAGAGTGTGGTATCGTTAGATTTGAAGAAGTTAAGCACGTAGTTTCTAATGCAGTGTTATATGGTAAGTTTTCATGAAGTTAAGCACATAGTATCACACACAGTGTTGGATCGTTAGTTTTGAAGAAGTTAAGCACGTAGTTTCTAATACAGTGTTATAAGGGAAGTTCTCATGAAGTTAAGCACATAGTTTCACACACAGTGTTGTATCGTTAGTTTTGAAGATGTTAAGCACGTAGTTTTATATACTGTGTTGTATCGTTAGTTTTCATGAAGTTAACTATGTAGTTTCTCATATAGTGTTATATAGTTAGATTTCATGAAGTTAAGCACATAGTTTCACGCACAGAGTGGTTTCGTTAGATTTCAAGAAGTTAAGCACGTAGTTTCTAATACAATATTATATGGTGAGTTCTCATGAAGTTAAGCACATAGTTTCACACACAGTGTTGTATCGTTAGTTTTGAAGATGTTAAGCACGTAGTTTTATATACTGTGTTGTATCGTTAGTTTTCATGGAGTTAATTATGTAGTTTCTCATATAGTGTTATATAGTTAGATTTCATGAAGTTAAGCACATAGTATTCACACACAGTGTGGTATCTGTTAGATTTGAAGAAGTTAAGCACGTAGTTTCTAATACAGTGTTATATGGTAAGTTCTCATGAAGTTAAGCACATAGTATCACACACAGTGTTGTATCGTTAGTTTTGAAGATGTTAAGCACGTAGTCTTATATACTGTGTTGTATCGTTAGTTTTGATGAAGTAAATTATGTAGTTTCTCATATAGTGTTATATAGTTAGATTTCATGAAGTTAAGCACATATATTCACACACAGTGTGGTATCCTTAGATTTGAAGAAGTTAAGCACGTAGTTCCTAATGCAGTGTTATATGGTAAGTTTTCATGAAGTTAAGCACATAGTATGACACACAGTGTTGTATCGTTAGTTTTGAGATGTTAAGCACGTAGTTTTATATACTGTGTTGTATCGTTAGTTTTCCTGAAGTAAATTATGTAGTTTCTCATATAGTGTTATATAGTTAGATTTCATGAAGTTAAGCACATAGATTCACACAGAGTGTGGTATCGTTAGATTTGAAGAAGTTAAGCACGTAGTTTCTAATGCAGTGTTATATGGTAAGTTTTCATGAAGTTAAGCACATAGTATCACACACAGTGTTGGATCGTTAGTTTTGAAGAAGTTAAGCACGTAGTTTCTAATACAGTGTTATAAGGGAAGTTCTCATGAAGTTAAGCACATAGTTTCACACACAGTGTTGTATCGTTAGTTTTGAAGATGTTAAGCACGTAGTTTTATATACTGTGTTGTATCGTTAGTTTTCATGAAGTTAACTATGTAGTTTCTCATATAGTGTTATATAGTTAGATTTCATGAAGTTAAGCACATAGTTTCACGCACAGAGTGGTTTCGTTAGATTTCAAGAAGTTAAGCACGTAGTTTCTAATACAATATTATATGGTGAGTTCTCATGAAGTTAAGCACATAGTTTCACACACAGTGTTGTATCGTTAGTTTTGAAGATGTTAAGCACGTAGTTTTATATACTGTGTTGTATCGTTAGTTTTCATGGAGTTAATTATGTAGTTTCTCATATAGTGTTATATAGTTAGATTTCATGAAGTTAAGCACATAGATTCACACACAGTGTGGTACTGTTAGATTTGAAGAAGATAAGCACGTAGTTTCTAATGCAGTGTTATATGGTAAGTTTTCATGAAGTTAAGCACATAGTATCACACACAGTGTTGGATCGTTAGTTTTGAAGAAGATAAGCACGTAGTTTCTAATACAGTGTTATCTGGTATGTTCTCATGAAGTTAAGCACGTATATTCTCACACAATGTTGTATCGTTAGTTTTGAAGAAGTTATGCACGTAGTTTCTAATACAGTGTTATATGGTAAGTTTTCATGAAGTTAAGCACATAGTATGACACACAGTGTTGTATCGTTAGTTTTGAAGATGTTAAGCACGTAGTTTTATATACTGTGTTGTATCGTTAGTTTTGATGAAGTAAATTATGTAGTTTCTCATATAGTGTTATATAGTTAGATTTCATGAAGTTAAGCACATATATTCACACACAGTGTGGTATCCGTTAGATTTGAAGAAGTTAAGCACGTAGTTTCTAATGCAGTGTTATATGGTAAGTTCTCATGAAGTTAAGCACATAGTATCACACACAGTGTTGTATCGTTAGTTTTGAAGATGTTAAGCACGTAGTTTTATATACTGTGTTGTATCGTTAGTTTTCATGAAGTAAATTATGTAGTTTCTCATATAGTGTTATATAGTTAGATTTCATGAAGTTAAGCACATAGTATTCACACACAGTGTGGTATCGTTAGATTTGAAGAAGTTAAGCACGTAGTTTCTAATACAGTGTTATATGGTAAGTTCTCATGAAGTTAAGCACATAGTTTCACACACAGTGTTGTATCGTTAGTTTTGAAGATGTTAAGCACGTAGTTTTATATACTGTGTTGTATCGTTAGTTTTCATGAAGTTAATTATGTAGTTTCTCATATAGTGTTATATAGTTAGATTTCATGAAGTTAAGCACATAGTTTCACACACAGAGTGGTATCGTTAGATTTGAAGAAGTTAAGCACGTAGTTTCTAATACAGTGTTATATGGTGAGTTCTCATGAAGTTAAGCACATAGTTTCACACACAGTGTTGTATCGTTAGTTTTGAAGATGTTAAGCACGTAGTTTTATATACTGTGTTGTATCGTTAGTTTTCATGGAGTTAATTATGTAGTTTCTCATATAGTGTTATATAGTTAGATTTCATGAAGTTAAGCACATAGATTCACACACAGTGTGGTATCTGTTAGATTTGAAGAAGTTAAGCACGTAGTTTCTAATGCAGTGTTATATGGTAAGTTTTCATGAAGTTAAGCACATAGTATCACACACAGTGTTGTATCGTTAGTTTTGAAGAAGTTAAGCTATGTAGTTTCTCATATAGTGTTATATAGTTAGATTTCATGAAGTTAAGCACATAGATTCACACACAGTGTGGTATCGTTAGATTTGAAGAAGTTAAGCACGTAGTTTCTAATGCAGTGTTATATGGTAAGTTTTCATGAAGTTAAGCACATAGTATCACACACAGTGTTGGTATCGTTAGTTTTGAAGAAGTTAAGCACGTAGTTTCTAATACAGTGTTATATGGGAAGTTTTCATGAAGTTAAGCACATAGTTTCACACACAGTGTTGTATCGTTAGTTTTGAAGATGTTAAGCACGTAGTTTTATATACTGTGTTGTATCGTTAGTTTTCATGAAGTTAATTATGTAGTTTCTCATATAGTGTTATATAGTTAGATTTCATGAAGTTAAGCACATAGTTTCACGCACAGTGTGGTATTCGTTAGATTTGAAGAAGTTAAGCACGTAGTTTCTAATACAGTGTTATATGGTAAGTTCTCATGAAGTTAAGCACATAGTTTCACACACAGTGTTGTATCGTTAGTTTTGAAGATGTTAAGCACGTAGTTTTATATACTGTGTTGTATCGTTAGTTTTCATGAAGTTAACTATGTAGTTTCTCATATAGTGTTATATAGTTAGATTTCATGAAGTTAAGCACATAGTTTCACGCACAGAGTGGTTTCGTTAGATTTCAAGAAGTTAAGCACGTAGTTTCTAATACAATATTATATGGTGAGTTCTCATGAAGTTAAGCACATAGTTTCACACACAGTGTTGTATCGTTAGTTTTGAAGATGTTAAGCACGTAGTTTTATATACTGTGTTGTATCGTTAGTTTTCATGGAGTTAATTATGTAGTTTCTCATATAGTGTTATATAGTTAGATTTCATGAAGTTAAGCACATAGATTCACACACAGTGTGGTACTGTTAGATTTGAAGAAGATAAGCACGTAGTTTCTAATGCAGTGTTATATGGTAAGTTTTCATGAAGTTAAGCACATAGTATCACACACAGTGTTGGATCGTTAGTTTTGAAGAAGTTAAGCACGTAGTTTCTAATACAGTGTTATCTGGTATGTTCTCATGAAGTTAAGCACGTATATTCTCACACAATGTTGTATCGTTAGTTTTGAAGAAGTTATGCACGTAGTTTCTAATACAGTGTTATATGGTAAGTTCTCATGAAGTTAAGCACATAGTATCACACACAGTGTTGTATCGTTAGTTTTGAAGAAGTTAAGCACGTAGTTTCTAATACAGTGTTATATGGTAAGTTCTCATGAAGTTAAGCACATAGTTTCACACACAGTGTTGTATCGTTAGTTTTGAAGATGTTAAGCACGTAGTTTTATATACTGTGTTGTATCGTTAGTTTTCATGGAGTTAATTATGTAGTTTCTCATATAGTGTTATATAGTTAGATTTCATGAAGTTAAGCACATAGATTCACACACAGTGTGGTATTGTTAGATTTGAAGAAGATAAGCACGTAGTTTCTAATACAGTGTTATATGGTAAGTTCTCATGAAGTTAAGCACATAGTATTCACACACAGTGTTGTATCGTTAGTTTTGAAGATGTTAAGCACGTAGTCTTATATACTGTGTTGTATCGTTAGTTTTGATGAAGTAAATTATGTAGTTTCTCATATAGTGTTATATAGTTAGATTTCATGAAGTTAAGCACATAGATTCACACAGAGTGTGGTATCGTTAGATTTGAAGAAGTTAAGCACGTAGTTTCTAATGCAGTGTTATATGGTAAGTTTTCATGAAGTTAAGCACATAGTATCACACACAGTGTTGGATCGTTAGTTTTGAAGAAGTTAAGCACGTAGTTTCTAATACAGTGTTATAAGGGAAGTTCTCATGAAGTTAAGCACATAGTTTCACACACAGTGTTGTATCGTTAGTTTTGAAGATGTTAAGCACGTAGTTTTATATACTGTGTTGTATCGTTAGTTTTCATGAAGTTAACTATGTAGTTTCTCATATAGTGTTATATAGTTAGATTTCATGAAGTTAAGCACATAGTTTCACGCACAGAGTGGTTTCGTTAGATTTCAAGAAGTTAAGCACGTAGTTTCTAATACAATATTATATGGTGAGTTCTCATGAAGTTAAGCACATAGTTTCACACACAGTGTTGTATCGTTAGTTTTGAAGAAGTTAAGCACGTAGTTTCTAATACAGTGTTATATGGTAAGTTTTCATGAAGTTAAGCACATAGTATCACACACAGTGTTGTATCGTTAGTTTTGAAGAAGTTAAGCACGTAGTTTCTAATACAGTGTTATCATGGTATAGTTCTCATGAAGTTAAGCACATATATTCACACACAGTGTTGTATCGTTAGTTTTGAAGAAGTTAAGCACGTAGTTTCTAATACAGTGTTATATGGTAAGTTCTCATGAAGTTAAGCACATAGTATCACACACAGTGTTGTATCGTTAGTTTTGAAGATGTTAAGCACGTAGTTTTATATACTGTGTTGTATCGTTAG
>NW_024431553.1:0-79867 GCF_017639785.1 Mesocricetus auratus
AACAGAAGTGCAATAACTAGACATCTGGCATGGATGGAGCAGGTGTGTGATACATATGCCTAATGTGGTTCAGGCTTCATTAGTCCTTAAGGTTGTGACCAATCTGTTTATTCTGGGACTTCTACTGTAAAGTAGTGCTTTAACAATTAATGATTATGACCAGACAAAGATTGCAAATCAAATCCAATTTCTTAAAGAAACAGATTGAGCCATTATGTCTAGAGGTCCATCGACATTAGAAATATTCATATATAAGATTTTACTTAACAATCACATAGCAGAAGTTTCATTCTTGGTGAGTTGCTTGTACTTTCAGAAAAGTCTCTGATAGCTAAAAGAACCAAACCATAGGTGTGAGTATAATTTTTACTTCCAACAACTTTGAATGTGTAGACCCTGCATACAACCATACATAATATTCTGAAATAGTACATTCAAGAAATGTGAAAAATATGGAAGAAAAATCTTTCCATATTTGCTTTTAATGCTTCCTTTTAATACAGTAGGAAAAATATCTCAGGACAAAAGACAAGGGCAATCTTTTCTCAAGTTAAATAGTACTAAAAGATATCCACAGCTAAACTCTTCCCCAACAGACCAGCAAATCAGAAAGACTCAATAATTTCTAAAGCAGATAAGTAAAAGCTAACAATGACATCATGATATTTGCAGGCAAATGAATGGAACCAGCAAATAACCATCCCGAGTGAAGAAATTCAAACCCAGAAAGATAAACGCTGCATGTACTCACTCATAATTGCATATTAGATGGAAAGCAATGTATAACCAGGCTATAATCCACAAACCCAGAGTAGGCAGGTAAAAAGAGGGACACACATGGAAGGTCCCAGGAAGGAAAAAAAAACAGTTAAGATCTCCTGGGTAAAGTGGGAGGGGAATGAAAGGGATGTGATAGGGGATGAGAACATGGGGGATTAAGAACCAAGCTGATGGACGGAAAGAAAGGGGAGAGAAATGAAAGAGATAGCTTGATAGAGGGAGCCATTATGGGGTTACTGAGAAACCTGGTGCAAGTGAAATTCTCAGGAATACACAAGGGTGACCACAGATATGATCCTAGTAAGAGTGGAGAGGGTGTGTGAAGGGGCCTTTCTCTTTCATCCCCTCGCTGTGTTCCCCATCCATTCAGAGGATCTTGTCTGAATCCTCTTCTCTTGGGTACTATGCATATATGCATATTTTTAGGTTCTTTCCTGCTTCCCAGACTCTCTATCAGTGAAAGTGCAGACTGGCACTATCCTGATCAGTCTTATCAGTACTGTCTGACTGTCCATCACAGACCTGTGTCTCATACAGAAGCTTCTAATCCTGGCATTGGAAGGTGCAGTCTGGCTGGTCAGTAGGCACGTAGCTGGTTAAGGCACCTGAGTAGACAAAATTCCACATGGTAAACCCCTGTGTGGGCAGTCATGGCAACCCTCCTCATGTGTGCCACAAACATTCATGATTCTCAACCTCACTATTGTAGCTCTCGCGTATATTTTCGCTATCCCTTAGTCCTGAGCTGAAGTCACAGGTTCTTTCCCAAGGTAAAAATTATCCCAAAACATGGTAGGTAGCATTAAAACCTATGCCACTGGCCCAAGCTACCATGGGGTAGGACACACATAGTCAGGTGTGTGGTCAGAGTTCAATAAGTCAAAATGCAATAGATAGAATGGAGCTCTGCAACTTCTACATGGCTTAGCTACATTGTAAGTTCCCAGCCAGAGAGAGATGATAACTTGAGAGTGAATGGCATGCCCTACTCCATGGATACCACTCCACAATGCAAAGTTCCACACTTGACACCCCATATCACATGTTAACTCCTCCAAATAGATGCAGAGTTCATACATACACGTTCATGACATAATCATGCATATACAATTATTGAGAAATACACCTGTGTATTATTTTTATGTTTGTTTTTTGTTTTGTTAGTTTGAATTTTCGTTAATCATGTGTAGTTTGTTAAAGGGTGAGAGAGAGAGAAAGAATTGGAAAAGAGGGGAGCAGAGAAGGAAGAACGAAAGTGAAGAGAGGAGAAGAGGGGGCAAAGGGAGAGAGCACACATGTGTGTTCTATTGCATCTCAGGAAATTTAAACATTCATCATAAGTTATGTGTAAAAGGCAAAAGGAAACCCATTGCTATGTGTTCTTCTGTATCTTGGAATATAGCACTAGTGCTAATGGCAATGCTATGAATATATCTCTCTTTGACAATCATCCTTTGTCACATCGTAGAACAATTATGGTCATATTATTAACTTCCACAAAAATGGGTGATTCATTGGATACATATTTTGAAATTCAAGATTTATTGCATTGTTAATATTAATTTAGCAAAATAAGTGTTTCACATTACCTACTTATCCACAAAAAGTTAGGATTTCCATTTATTTTAGTCTTGAAGGTCTTTATGATCATCAGTTTCAAAGGCTTTGTTTGTATTTAGGGTTGCTCTAGTGTACTTCACAGCTGTTCTTTTTAATAGGATGCTTTTAAAGGATGGTACTCCAAAATGTCATATCTTTTAAATGCTATTGTGAGTGTAATTGTTTCCCTGTTTCCTTTCTCAGTATATCTGTCACTGTATACAGGAAGAATATTGAATTTTGCGTCTTGGTTTTGCACCCTTCCACTTATATGACTGTATTCATTAACTTTAAAGGACTTCTGATAACATTTAGTTTTATTTGTTGAGAATCATATCATCTGCAGTAAGGAAATTGGCAATTCTCACTTTTCCATTGCTATCTACTTTGTCTCCTTCAGCTGTCTTCTTGCTCTAGCTAAGAATCCAAGTACTATATTGAATAGAAAAGAAAAATGTGGGAGGCTTGTGGGACTGCAGAGACATGACCAGTGTTGGAGCAGTTTTGGGACTTCTTTGCAGGCGGCGCTTGGCGCTAGCTGGGACACAGAAATTCCAAACACATATCTGTGGCTTTCATTTCAGTGCTGGTGAGAGCAAGAAGGCATCTGCCAATGTTTCAGATTCAATTTCGACTCAGTACCCTGCTGTGGATCATGAATTTGATGCTGTGGTTGCATGCACTGGAGGGGCAGGGTTGTGAGCTGCATTTGGCCTTTGTGAGGCAGGGTTTAATGCTGCATGCCTTACAAAACTCTTTCCTACCAGATCACATACGGTTGCAGCACAGAGAGGCATCATTGTGCTCTAGGGAATATGGAAGAGGACAACTGGACGTGGCATTTCTACGACACCGTGAATGGATCTGAGTGGCTGGGGGATCAGGATGTCATCCATTGCATGATAGAGCAAGCCCCTGAATCTTGGATGAGCTAGAAAATTGTGGCATGCCATTTAGCAGGACTGAAGATGGGAAGATTTATCAGTGTGTATTTGGTGGACAAAGTCTCAAGTTTGGGAAAGGTGGGCAGGATCATCGGTGTTGTTGTGTGGTTGTTCAGACAGGCCACTCACTTTTGCACACCTTGTATGGAAGGTCTCTGCGATATGACACCAGCTATTTTGTGAAGTATTTTGCCTTAGAACTTTTGATGGAAAATGGGGAATGCCATGGTGTCTTTGCACTGTGCATAGAAGATGGTTGCATACACCAAATAAGAGCAAAGAACACTGTTATTGCTACTGGGGGCCATGGGCCGACCTACTTCAGCTGTACATCCACCCATACCAGCACAGGGGACCGCACAGCCATGGTTACCAGGGCTGGCTTTCCTTGCCAGGACTTAAGAGTTTGTTCAGTTCCACCCCACAGGTATATACGGTGCTGGCTGTGCCATCAGAGAAGGATGCCGTGGAGAGAGAGGTATTCTCATCAACAGTCAAGGTGAAATATTCATGGAGAGATATGCCCCTGTTGCCAAGGACCTGGCATCCAAAGATGTTGTATCTCGTTCCATGACTCTTGAGATCCATGAAGGAAGAGGCTGTGTCCCCAAGAAAAATCAAGTCTGTCTAGTGCACCATCTGCCCCCTGAGCAGCTGGCCACACGTCTACCTGGGATTTCAGAGACGGTCATGATCTTCGCTGGTATGGATGTCACTAAAGAGCCCATCCCTGTTCTCCCCACTGTGTATTACAACATGAGTGGTGTAGGAGTGAACCCCACAAAGCTATCCGTCCATGAGGGCGGGGACAAGTAAATTAGCACAGGTAGAGATAAAAGGAAGTGAAAGGAAAAAGGACCTCCTCTTTTGGAAGCTGGCCATGCTTCTGACTCGCAGCTTGTGTGACCCTTTTTCTCTCTTGTAAATGAATATATTGTATCCCCTATAGCATTGGCTATCATCATTCGTCACAGTATTCCCTGCATGCCACCATGTTCCCCATCATCAAGATAATGTGCTGAATTTTGCTGACCTATGCAGATCTGTGTCTGCTAGATCTGGGATATGAGGACAGGGGAAAATGAGACTGACTACAGTCTAAAGATGAAGACAAACTTACATCAATTTGAGCACACTTTTACACACAGATATAACAAGGAAATAAATTATCCAAAGAGGCTGTTTGAATTCAGCAAGATATGAGCAGAAAAACATGTTAATAAATGCCAGTAAAGCACATACTAAATATTAATGGGACAACAACATCCTTTCCCTGATTTTTCTCAGGACCAATTTAAACACAATTGCCTGGCGTATACAAGAGATTATATTCAGTGAAACCCAAAATCAAACCAAGAAGGCCAGGTCAAGTTTAAAAGTGTACTCATCAGATTGTATTCTATAATTTGTTCTGACATGCAACAAGTGTAAAATATCTTATAAATTAAATGTATATGTTTAACACTGGAGGCTTGAAATCACATCTAAGAACAATCAAGGGAACAAAATGCACTTCATTTGAGAAGCCCTCTGCATCCCCCCCACCATGGCCTCTCTCATGTTTTCCATTATTTACAATGCATTTTCCTATTCACTGTGTTTTCAACAATAAAAGAGAGTAAACCTATGAAACTGTAATAAAGTGTCAAATGAAAGGCTTTTATTTATAGGCATTCAATTTGTCATGGTATAACTTCACCACAATAGAACAGTGACAAAGGTATCCTCCCCCACTATCCCTAATCCATGTTTCCTTGAATGACTGCATTGTTTTGTGTGATTCCTTAACATTATTAAGCTTAAAAAATGTGTTACATTTATTCATCTTTGTGTGTGTGTGTACAGGCCCATGTGAGTATACACAAACTTGTGTGTATGCATGGGTACAGGCAACTGTATTCATGTGAAGGTAAAAGGTGGTGTTCAATCACTCAAAACCAGATTTGCAGGTTTTACAGGACACTAAGTGTATTATAAACTGGTCCTGAACTTTCATCTTTATGGTTAACAGCAAGTGCCTTTCACCGCTGAGCCACTGTTTACCAACATTATACTTTATATTCACTAGGAAGTATTGTTTGTCTATTTACATCTCAGGGAAAAGAAAAGGTAGAATTTAGAATGGGACCAACTGTCCAGCCCAGCACTGAAACCCAATGTGCTCCAAGCCCCATCTCAGAGACTGTGGCTGTGCAGCATGAAAGCGTCCACCTTCTCTGTGGAGAACAAGAGTTGGGCACAGCCCTGACATCCTGAGTTCCCCAGGTTGATGTGTCTTCATGGTCTCCTGTTGGGGACTGCTGGAACCTTGAACAAAATGGAGTCTGTCAACCGTTTCTTGGCCTTCTGACTACGTGACTGCGAGCACACATGCCCTTGAGACAAAGGAAAAGGCTAACCATAAAAGTTAAAGTTACACAGGGCAACCCACCTGCCTAGCCAGGGGGAAGTACCCTTACAGAGTAAATGTCTTTGTTAACAAAAGATTAAAGTGTTCCATTGAATACTTCCTACCCCTCCCTAATTCCTGCACCTGACTTATGCTGACAAGCATTTGTGGAATGCAACTGATGACTGATGGAAAATTACAGCTTTGTCTTTACCGTATTTGGTGTATATTTGAATTGAGACTTGATTGACATGCTTGTACCACCCCCTGAGGTCCTTCCTCTATAAGTTCCAGCGCGCCCCAAAAATAAAGGCTCTTGATCAGCGAACGTTGTCTTGAGCCTGTTTCCTTTAACCTCTTGAAGTTCACTTTCCAGATCGGATCTGCTCGTGAAGGCCCACCAAATTAGTAGCGACCCTCATCACCTCACCCCCGCGGGTCGGGGGTCCCTTCCCGGGGGTCGCAGTCTCCTGCTTAGCCACAGAGACTGAAGTCCAGGGCATGTGCTGCCTGTCAGCACACAGTAGTGAGATGGGCAGAGGAGTGAACCTCAGATCCCAGAAACTCCCAGCAAGACCTGGAGTTCTTTCAGAGACCTTGTTTATGCTTTTTCTTCTGATGCCTTTTCGTGCATTTCACCCACTGTGATAATGAGAGCAAATAAAAGAATGACAGCTACAGTCTTAAATGATGATACATCAGTACACAAATTCCAGCCACCAATTTATATACCATTAATATGTCCCTATGTGTTTTCAGGTTATATTTATTAAGGACATGTAATTGGCTGGAGTCACAGAGAGACCTGGCAAGATTATCATGAGATTGTCTTGTGTAATAAAAAAATACACAGAAATTAACAACTGAGACTCAATATTCAGGGCAATGCTATAGATGATTCTATGAAATGTAACAGAGTTCCTTGTGTGGAGATAAAAGGACTTGATATTAGACTTTTACAAGATAATATGGTTTAGTAAAAGTCTGTTTTCAAATTATTATAACTTCTGTGTATCTCTCTGTCCCTCTGCCTCTCTCTGTCTCTGTCTCTGTCTGTCTGTCTCTCTGTCTCTCTGTCTCTCTCTCTCTCTCTCTCTCTTTCTCGCTCTCTCTCTCTCTGTGTGTGTGTGTGTGTGTGTGTGTGTGTGTGTGTAGGCTAGTAGTCAACACTGGGCATCTTCCTCTATTGTGTTCCTCCTTTATTCATGGTAGAGGTTCTCATGAAACTGAAGCTCACCAATTGGACAACACTGACTGACTGGCAAGACTCCAGTGTTCTCTGTTTCCAGAGCTCTGACTGCAGGGGCTTCCACAGCACTGGATCCTTACTTGGCTGCTGGAGATCAGCACATAGGTCCTCATGATTCACAGCAACTGACACGCAAACATCTCCTTAGCCTTTAAGGACTATTAACTTATTTCCTCTTACATAGTCACAGAAAATAAGCAAAGGAGATCTTCTGACATTCTGAGAGACTGTCCTTCACCATATATGTTAAAAGTGGCTCTGTTAACTGCAAAATTTATACCCAGTAATGGAGGATATTGTTTCAGGTCCTGGTGTTCACAGAGAACTTCATGGACATGTTGGGACTTTTTTTAAATTAAGCCTTGTTCGATAATAAATATTGAGAAATAAACACATGACAATGGTCTGTCTACAGGTGCTTTAAAGAGAGCACATGACTCATTATGAAGCTGACTTCTGGTCCTCCACATAATCCCATTGAATAACACACATGTGTGCAAAGCAGCTTCACCCTCAGCAGGGACAGGTTTCCCCATTCTCCCTTTTAAGTGCTATTCCTTTTAACTACCAAGAAAGACAGGAAGCAAATCGACGTCTATGGAGACAACACTTTTTCTCTCTGCACAAGGGACTTGTGGCCTATGATCACACAAGACCTCATTTCCTGTTTGAGTCAATGTAGGAAACACAGCCAGTGCACAGGCAGTGTCAGCCACTGAGACTTTACACTTATCTAAGACTGAGGAAACAACATTCATAAAGAGGGACATGGGCCCCATGCCTCCCCGCAGCCTGCTCTGTGTGCTGGTGGCCTTGGCCTTCTCTGGTAAGGATGTCTCACATTAGCTAAGGAAATAAGCAGGAAGCATTGCCCCAGGCACACAGCAGCTCACATGGATGTGAGAGGGAATGGGATTAGGGAGAAGCAAGCAGAATGTGTCTTCAGTTAGGTTGTCTAGGGCCTAACCTTGTGGAATTCCAATTGTGTTTTATTCACATTTCCATAAAATAAGCATTTTTCTTTCTTGTGATTGTTCTGCAGGACACAATTTGGCCCAGACAGTGACTCAGATCCAATCAACTGCGAGCACACAGGAGGGGGGAAGAAGTCAATCTGGAGTGTTCATCCGAGACAAGTCAGAAATTATATCACCTTTTACGGTACAAGCAGCTTCCTAGTGGGGAGATGATTTTCCTTATTTGCCAAATTTCTTCTTCAAATAAAACTGAGAGGAGTGGCTGTTACTCTGTCATCTTTCAGAGATCAGCCAGGTCCATCAGCCTTGTCATTTCACCCTCACAGATAGAAGATTCAGTGACATATTTCTGTGCACTCTTGGAGTGGACTCACGGTGCTTCAAATGATAGCAGACGCTGAACTAAAACTGGAGCTGCTTAAGCACAGCCTTTCTCAGGGAGCCCAGCTGGGAAGCACACCTGTGCACCATAACAAGAAGGTCCAGCTGTGGCTGCTTGTATGTGGTCTGCATCAGAAGTGTGTCTCTAAGGAAAACCTCAGTTTATGTAATTTTAAAACAGTCATAGTGAGCCAGGCGGTGGTGGCGCACGCCTTTAATCCCAGCACTTGGGAGGCAGAGGCAGGCAGATCTCTGTGAGTTCGAGGCCGGGCTGGACTGACAGCCTCCAAAACAATACAGAGAAACCCTGTCTCGTAAAAAAAAAAGTCATAGTGAGTGGCTTTCTTTTAATAATTTGTCTTGAAACTATTTAAA
This sequence comes from Mesocricetus auratus, assembly GCF_017639785.1. Lineage (NCBI taxonomy): Eukaryota > Metazoa > Chordata > Mammalia > Rodentia > Cricetidae > Mesocricetus > Mesocricetus auratus. Next base: position 8,695 of record NW_024431553.1, read on the forward strand.
TTAAAATAGACCACAGAGATCACGTGTAATATTCTCTACACCTGAGAATCTTTCACCACAATGTTTTAAACTGTTGGTTTCTCTTCAACTTGGTAACAACACACACCTCAGACTAAGCATCTGGAAGAGCAAAGAATGTGATTTCCTGGTGAACATGAGAGAAACAGAGCCATCATGAGTGAAGTATTTAGAGGTACAATATGAGGAGTTCACCCCATGAAACTGCTGGTGGTTCCTGGGGAGTGCCCTCAAATCATTATCTTTTCATCTGGTACTGAGCTTGACATACTGAAGGTCAGCTAGACCAGAACAGGGAAGGACAGTTGCGTGAAGGCAGCACCTGGTTGTACTGATACTTTTTAAAATATAGTGACGCTCATAAGATGATTGGAATATAGAATGATAGACCTCTCCCATTGCCCTAATCTCGCTTATTGAGTGAAATTCATAAGAAGCCATGGTTTTTCCAACAAGCTACACTCAGACTTGATGCAAGATAAAGAAAATTTATAGAGGTGAGTAGAGAGTTAATGGTAAATTGAGCTGGAACCTTATGGAAACCTTATGTTTCTGGGCCTGAATCTACTGAGGCACATAAAGCTATAAATACATATAAATATATCATCCCTGTTTCTGAACTGTCCTGAAGTTGCTTTTGCTGTATAGAACCTACAAACAGAATAGCATGGGGAATGAAATTTTGGGAAATGTGTTTCCAAATATGTTTTCAAAGATTCATATATTTATTTTATATCATGTGTGTAACATTTTCCCTACATATAAACGTGTGTGTGTGTGTGTGTGTGTGTGTAAGTCTCGTGCTCCTGGAGGCCAGAAAAAGCAACACATTAAGCCAAATTACAGTTATTGAAGGTTATGGGTTACCATGTGAGTGTTGGGAACTGAATCAGAGTTCTCTGCAAAAGCAGCATGTACTCTTAACTAAAGAATCAATCTCTAGTCCTTGCTTACAGATAGTTTATACTGAGACTACAAAAATACCACAGGACTTCATGGTAAACTTCCAGATTAGATGTTGGGTTTCTCAGATTACAGATAATTTAAGAACATAAAACCACAATTAGTCTTCTAAGAGAAAGAGCTAAAGAAACAGAAAGTAGCTGAGATGGATTGTTGGAGAAGTTGACAGTAACAGGTATGTCTTCCCTCCTACTGAGTGGGCTGCAAGTCCAATTCAAACATCATTGGTTATCTCCAAGATATAAGTCCCACTATTGAAGATTTGGGTGATATTTATTCTTGTGGTTCTTAGGTATTATAGCTGGATAGGATTATTGGTTGCCTTTTTCCCTTGACAGATTTCAGAATATCTCTGAATACTATGAGAGTCCTTAGGAAATAAGACTCCTAGGTCAGTTGTAGCCCATTCTTCCAAGTCCTATGTCCAAAGTGTGTAATATATTTAGGAATAGGGACTTATCTTCAGATCTGTGAGTCAACTAAAGTCAATCTCAATAGCCTGTTGTTTTGGAGGTCCTGTCTTGGGCTGTCCTGAACAGCCACTTTAAATGAGCTTTCTCATGCCAACTATGCTATATAGTCTATGCTATAGGGAGCACTATCACCTCAAGTGGTATAACATCATTTTAATTATTTATGTGTATATATATCCTGTAATTTGGGTTAAGCAGAACACAATATGATCACCTGTGACTTTTTCAAACACCCTTAATGCTATTTTTCTGTCTTCTCTTCATCTCCCCCCACCCGGCATTGGATTCTGTCCACACTCTCCATTTCACCCTTTCCTTTTCCCATTTCCCACTTCATAGAAACTGTGTCATTTTATTGCTTTTCCTAGAGTTTCTTTCCCCCATATCCTCTCGGTTCCTTTTCACTTTCCTTGGGTTCATCTAGGCAATTCGCACTCTAGAATATTTCTATAGAACTGGTGTGTTTTATGGGAGTGGGGGTTGTCTTGGCCTTTCCTAATGTTAATATGTTTGTGATATGATCTAGGCATGTAGACTTCCTTTATTGTATCTGATATTGCAGTCAGCCTCTTTTGAGTAGATTTGAGTAGAATTTTATTTGTGTGTGTGTGTGTGTGTGTGTGTGTGTGTGTGTGTGCGTGTGTGTTTTACTTTGGTCAAGCTTGGTTGGTTTCAGAACAGGTTTGAAGAATTGGTAGGTCAGCCTGCAGATAGATATACTCATTAAGACTGTAGGGATGAGAGTGATTCTAATTCAGTAGTTATGAAGAAAGTGTGTGAATTACAAAGGACTACATGTGACTAGTGTAGAAGCTGTTCAAGACCAGCTATGCCTATCCTGGGAGTGTGTAGATGACACATAGAGGTTCTGCAAACTTACCAGTTTGGGTGTTACGCAGGCTGCAGCATCCAAATGTAGGGTTCTGGGAGTATGGGGAAGATGTGAATGGATGGAGATGTGGGGGCCCTCTAATGGCTGGGCTAGTGAACAAGGTGTGAATCTACAGCTAGGCCTGGGAATGTGAAAATGGAGTGGTCTAGTGTGGATCTGAAGCAGTCACCTGGTTAGGCTGGTTCACAGGTTATGTGTCTCAGTTATGTCTGACAGTGTGGTACTCACATGGGTGAGAAGGAAGCTAGTGCACTCATCTGGTTAAGTTGATGCATAGTCTGTGTGAGTACAGATATGATTGGAGGTGTACAGATGGCACAGGTGGGCTGGAGGTCTCCTACTGATTTTTAAAAAAAATTTCATTTAAATTAAAAACAATCTTATTTTAATACGAATTCCAGTTCCCTCTTCCTCCTATTCTTCCACTCCCCACACCATCTCCCCATCCTACCCCTCTATCCACTCCTTAGAGAGGGTCAGGTTTCCCATGGATGGTCATTAAAGTCTGCCACATCATTTGGAGCAGGACAGAGGCCCTGCCCCTTGCATCTAAGCTGAAAGGGTTTTGTTGTTTCTTTGTTTGTTACAAGATAGAAGTTTTATTGTGTTGAGCTATATAATGTTTACATTATTGTTTATTTATATTTCATATTCTTCAAATGACTTAATATTTGAAAGCTACAATTTTTACATAACTAAAAAAAGTTTACAAAATCTGGAATGCACAGAATACTTACAGCAAACAAATGTCTTGAAGAAATTACCAGATCTTTGAATAACTCTGTCTTGAATTTCATACTTATTGTTCTCTTGAAGTTTAACTACTTAAGCAACATGCTTTATATTTGTTTCTTATGTTATCTGAGGGGCACTGCCACCATGTGGTCAAATTTCTAACTGCAGAAATCCAGTTGTTTTTCTCTTTAAAAAATTGGATGGGGGGCCTGGGGGTCCTAATGGTGGGTAGGTTGAGAGACGGAGCTGGGATTAACATGTGAAGCAAACTTGTTTCTAATTTAAATTTTAAAAAATCTCTTCAAAAAATGTCAGCTGTATAGCCCCTGTTGAAATCAGTATGGCGATTCCTGAAAAAATTAGGGATCAACCTACCTAAAGACCCTGCAACATCACTTTTGAGCATATACCCAAAGGAGGCACATCCACACCACAAGGACATTTGCTCAACTATGTTCATGGCAACATTATTCGTAATAGCCAGATCTTGGAAACAACCTCGATGCCCCTCAACTGAAGAATGGATAAAGAAAATGTGGTACATTTACACAATAAAGTACTACTTAGTGGTAAGAAGCAATGCTATCCTAAGATGTTCAGGCAAATGGACAGAACTAGAAAAACAAACATCCTGAGTGAGGTAACCCAGACCCAGGAAGACAAATATGTTATGTATTCACTCATAAGTGGATACTAGACATAAAGCAAAAGATACCCAACCTACAAACCAAAACTCCAGAGAAGCTAGAACCCTCTTCCAGAAACAGATGGAAGTAGTTACAGAAATCCACAACTAACCATTGCGCCAAGTTCTTGGAGGACAATCGAAGTGAGGGAGGAGCAATAATATGAACAAAGGAGTCAAGACCATGATGGGGAATTCCACAGAATCAGCTGCCCTGAGCTAGTGAAAGATCACGGGCTCCAGTCTGACAAATTGGAAACCTGTCTAAAAACAAACTAGACTCCCTTAATATAGGTGACATTGGTACAGCTGGGACAATATATGAAATCACTGGCAGTGGATCCAAGGTCTAACACTAAAACACAAATTGACTTAGTGGAGCCTATTATTTATGGAGAGATACCTTGCTCAGCCTAGACAAGGGGATGGGAGGTGGGTATATGCCTTGATCCTGCTTCAACATGATGATGGGACAGACTTAGCAGACTTCCTAAGGGAGGTCTTACACTCTCCAAGGATCAGATGGGAGATGGAGGGGTGGGAAGGCGCAAGAAGAGAGGAAGGAGAGGGAACTGGGTTTGGAATATAAAAAATAAATTAATAAAATGTTAAGAAAGCAAAGAAGAGATAAGATTCACATGTCAATCCCAGCTCCCTCTCCCTCCCCTCCTCCCCTACCCCCATTAGGACCCCCAGGCCCCCACCCAATTTTTTAAAGAGAAAAACAAGTGGATTTCTGCAGTTAGAAATCTGACCACACGGTGGCAGTGCCCCTCAGTGGATGCACAGAAAATCATCTCAGTGAATTCTAAATGAACTGTCTTTTTCTTATTGGCCAGGCAAATAACTTATCATGTATGATTGCTTTAACAATAAAGGGCCAATAATAACTTCCAAGACGCTCTGCTGGTTAGAGACTGAGCACCTACAGTTGATCTGAATAGGAAGCAAAATGAAGACAGCTGTTCAGACTTTTTTCATTTTTTTCTGGCTGCAGATGAACTGTCAGTTGAGAACTGTGAGATGACTAAGAGTATTTAGATGTTCATAAGAATGGCATTCTTTGGTTTTTTCTCTATTACTATAGGAAAAGCATTAGGAAGAGTAATGACTTGAAAACCTCCTTCCTCTCCTTGTTTCTGCATAGGGGTGAGCCAAGTCGAGAGGGTGGAGCAGCATCCTTCCACCCTCAGAGTCCAGGAGGGAGTCAGCGCTGTCATCAACTGCACTTACACAGACAGTGCCTTATCCTACTTCCCTTGGTACAAACAAGAGCCTGGGAAGCATCCTCAATTTATCATTGACATCCGTTCAAATGTGGAAAGAAAGCAGAGCCAAAGACTCACACTTCTATTGGATAAGAAAGACAAACATCTATCCCTGCTCATCAGAGAGCCTGGAGATTCAGCCATCTACTTCTGTGCAGCAGATGCACACTGCTCCCCAGGCACCTGCAGCCTGTCCTCAAAGCTGCTACCCTTTTTGCTATGTCAAACACTTTAGGACAGCATTTATCACATTGTTTGAGAGTGAAAACTGGCATATAGATGTTAAAACTACACAAGACAAGGCCCACAATCACTAAGGAAGTTTAATACATGTTGTTTATTGACGCTTAATAAATACCTGTAAATTCATATTTATTGTACATGTTAAAAGTGTATTGTGCACTATTTTGGCTTGATTAAGCAGTGGGAAATGAATAGTTTGCTGAATGGGTGCACAAAGCAATGTCTGAAGTAAAGGGTATGCCTTCATCACCTTCTATGTGAACTGATTCGAGCACATCCCTATGTATGGCAATCCAAAAGCTGTTTATAACAGATTCTTACAGGAGTTGGTGATATTCTGTTTCACAAACAACACATCAAGTGAATTTAAATTGTCATTCAGATTTCTAGTATGTGTATCCCTATGTGTTGGAGCCTAGCCCCCACAGCATCTCTGAGTTGTTAGTCTGCCACAGGTACATCCTGTTTTCTAGTCCTGGCTTACTGCCCTGGCATTTCCCCACTGACATCAACATCTAGAAGGAGGAAAACACGTTCTCTTCCACCTGGGGTTTTTCTCCTGTTTTGTAAGACTATATATAAGACTTCTACATCCTACAAGAGAGAGACCTCTTAGTACTTGCAAAATACAGACACTTCTTGGTACAAACAGCTGGACATCTGGTCTTTCTTTTCCTGATACCTCAGAATTGCTTGTGGCACAGGCGCCGCATCTATGGTTTCATTAATGTAATCCCTGGCACTTCTAGGCTTTTGACTCTAGAGATAATTGCTTTTGTGGGTTTTTTTGTGACTAAACATGACTGACTTGTCAAAGATGCATATATGTAAAAAACAAAATGTATCAATGTTGTTGACTGTGTACCCAGACTACAAATTGTTGAAGTTTGTCCAAAGGCAAGTAAGGTATTGTATCAATATATCCAAATATCTATTGTACAATGTCAAGACTATATTTAATTAAACTATAGTACATAGTTAATTTTTATTAAATTAATGGTTTGGTTGTTCTTGTCCCGCATCCCAAAATTAACTGAAAAGGATGCGGGATGTTGATTTGCTCCACCGTGTGATTATGTGATTGCACATATGTATCCTATACCAACCATACACTCGTGAACATCAAATGTGTGCAGTCCAATTTACTTTAGAGGAACACACTATTTCTTTTAATTATCTGTTTTATTAAAGACTCCACATCTTCAAGAAAATGACCTCTATTTCTACACCTTTGTTTTCTGTTGCCACTTTGTCTTTCTTGTGTATATGAAAAGTATGTATATCAATTATTTAATTCTAGGAGTATATAGATAAAGAAATGGACTGATAGTCAATATACAAATGTTTTCTACAGATTTATTTACTTTGTATTCATGTTCTGAAGGAATCAATTATTAGTGTCATTTAAGGTGTACTTTTTCTCTTCCTTTTGTATTTAAGTTAGAAACAAGCTTGTTTCACATGTCAATCCCAGCTTCCTTTCCCTCCCCTCCCCCTCCCTCCCCACTACCCCCCAGTCCCCTACCCAATCTCTACTCTAATCCCCATGGAGGGTGAGGCCCTCCATGTTGGATCTTCAGAGTCTGTCACCTCATCTAGGGCAGGGCTCAGGCCCTCCCACAAGAGCCCAGGCTGAGAGAGCAACCCTCAGGGTGGGATGGGCACTCAAAGTCTATTTGTACGACAGGGATAAATACTATCCAAGGCCTCATAGATTACCTAGGTCTCCTCACTGACACCCACATTCAGGGGACCTGGGTCAGTCCCATGCTTTCCACACAGCCATCAATCTGTGGTCCAAGAGCTCCCACTTGTTCAGGTCAACTGTTTCCATGGGTAAAACCAACCCAGTCTTAACTCCTTTGCTCATCAGTTCTCCCTCTCTGTCACTGGATTCCAAGAGTTCAGTTCAGTGTTTAGTTGTGGGTGTCTGCCTCTGCCGCCATCAGTTGCTGGCTCAAGGTTCTGTTTCCCAGTAAGGTATATTTTTGAGTCGTAGATTAATCAATGGTAATAGGTTGAGTAAAAAAAATTAACTAATTCCTACCTCTGACAAGGGTGGGATAATTTTAAGAGCATTCATATTTTTCTAATAGTGGGTAGAATTAACTACTGGTTTGCTGAATATGGTTCCATCTTGGTGATCGCCTAAACCTCACTGAATTCTTATTTGCCTTTCTCTATCACTCGGTCCTGTACTAGAGAAGCAAGTTTACTCATGATTGGTCTGTTTCCTCTATAGCTGATAATGCTCTAAAGGGCAAACATGGTTTATATTTTACTGTTTTACAACCTTTTGCTATATGTAAAGGATATAATTAACTGATTATTGAATTTCCGCAGTAATGTTTAGAGGCACACCTAATAATTTATAGGATTTTAGACTCAGAGATGGTTTTGTAGAGGTGAATACCACATTAGTGTAGCTTCTGCCTAACTGAATTCTGTATGTAAGCAAATTAGTTAAAAAAATAGGATGAATTAGAAACACATAGCATTCTACCTTTAAAGTAAGAAAAAACACTCAAAGGAAGAAAAGTGAGTGACTTCAAATGAGAATGTGACGAACACCAGCTACTGTCATTGAAAATTCTACCATGGTGGGCAAGTGCTTATGCATTTCAAGGATTTGGAGTCAGTTCTCATCTTCTGAGGACTGTATAGATTTGTGGAGATTAGTTATGATCAGTTAAGATCTTAAATATGGGTAACTTTTTGATTACTATCATTTAAGCATTTCCGGTGTTATGCTAGTTGGGAAAAAGCAACCAAGGGGGAATTTCTTGGGCTTTGTCTGATGAACTGGTCAAAAACCATATTAATGAGGTAATTCCCACAAAGTTCAGTGATGTCTTTATCATGAACAGGTTTAAAGCACCACCTCATCAGGATTCATATCATATAAAAGCCAGCAGAAAGGACACACTTTTGGCCTGCTGATGAAGGTGCTGCTTTTCATTAGTTTATCAAGCTAAGTCTATGGAAGGATTTCAATAAAAGTTGTGGCAAACATGAATGTGCAGATATCTCAATTTATGATGACCCTTATTTTTCAAGAACATACACAGGAGTGGTACTATGGAGTCATATGGTAATTCTATATTTTGTTTTTGACAAGTCTTCATACTGATTCTATAGTACTTGTACAAGTGTACATTCACAGTAGTAGTGTTTAAGGTTTATTTTTCTTATATGTTCTCACCAACATTTAGCCTTATACCCACAGGCATGTAGGTGTGTGTAGTCTTCATCTTTCATCAACAAAACCTCTCTTTGCAATAGATGGAGACTCCTACAGAAAACCACAACCATTTAAAATGCAGAGTTGTGGAGTCCAGTTTCAAAGGACACATCCTCTTCCAGATAAAAGAAAGGTTCTATTATTACAAATAGTGTGTGTGTGTGTGTTTGTGTGTGTGTGTGTACTACATATGTGTCTTGTGTCCATGGAGGTCAGAAGAAGGCATCATATGTCCTGCAACTGTAGTTACAGATAGTTGTGAGCTGCCATCGGCCTGCTGGAAATTTTACTTGAGGTTTCTGCAATAGCAGCAAGTGTCTTAACTGCAAACCATTTAATTTTGAAAATAAGACTAACTAAAACGAAGTATGGAGAAATGGCTCAGCAATTAAGATAACTCCCTGCTCTTGCAGAAGACTAAATTTCAGTACCAAGTAATCATACCAAGAGACTGCACAACCTCATGTAAACATCAGCTCCAATGTCCTCCTGCCTCCATGGACACCTGCATGCCATGCACAGACCCACACACTGACATGCAAACATACACCCAAGTAATAATAAAGCAAACCTTTAAAGGTCTTTTATAAGTCCAAAATTAATTAATTTTGTTCCAGTAACAAAGCATTATAGAATAGATATGGCCACTTCTGATTTGGATGAAGTAGCGTTATGAAAGCTCCTTAAGCAAGATATATAATAAAGTTGCAATCTATGAGAAGTTAATATTTTAGCTCACCTCTCTGTAGAAAACAGACTGCTATTTGCAGTCCTAGTATCATCAGATCTAATGGAGATTTCAGCACAAGTCTGCTTCAGTCAATCTAGACAATTCTGAAATTATTTGGAGACAGGGAGTTTAGGCTTTGCTATTACACCTGTCCTAGTTTGCTTTCTGTTGCTGTGATAAAGTGATCTGACAAAAAAAAACAAGTTAGAGTGACCCACGCCCAGAAAGTAAACTAACAGGTTATCTCTCATATAAGAATCCAAGCTTCACATCTTTAGATTTTTGTGTTTATAGTGGAGTCTATGTAGAAGCCAGGAAGCTACAATAGGGCCACTTGAAGAGGAAAAACCATGGTGATGGAGGGCAAATAGTACAGCAGGTAATGCAAGGTATGCAAGGCATACCAGACATCATTTTATTTCAAGCAGATACAAGTTTTTAAATGAAATTTCCAAAGCTAGTTGTGTGGGTTTATTTGAGAGAAGACACCACATACTTTGATAAAACATGGAGATAAATCAAATAAGAAAGACACCACATTCTTTGATAAAACATGGAGATAAATCAAATAAGAACATAGCTAGAAAATTCTCTTCAGGGTTCCTTTATTGTGCCAGAGTAATATCAAAGCTATTAGGGGAGATACATCATCAGGGAAATTATTAGCTGATTAAATGACCAAACTAATAAACAATATTAGTGCAATAGCGAAATGACTTTTTTTTAGGGGCAATCAACAGATTTCTTGCTGGAATTGAGGCCTGCTCTGTGGGGAAGGTACATAACTGGAATGGTAATTGTACAAAGGCTATGGCTATGAAATTTCCAAAAGAGTAGAAAAAATGTTTTAATACATGATTCTGCACCTTTCATAGGAATCAGTATGAAGAGCATATTCTGAAACAACTACAGAAGTCCAGAGTGAAGAAAATTCCAATGGACTCAACATTCACTACATTGAACTGTAAGAAACAAGGGTTTTGAGAGAAAGGCTGGCATTTACAGGTTACATTACTAACTTAAGAAGTCCCAAGAATTAGGAAACAGATGTGGACAAAGGTTTGAAAGAACAGCTTTGTGAGAAGACTAATTCTATCTTTGAGGAAAAATGACTAAGACCAAGTTAAAGGCTAGAAGGAGCTCCCACAGAAACATGGAAGCCATGAAAGCTAGACTCATGAATAAATGCGTTGATGCTTGAAGGAAGCTTTCTTAAGACACTTATGTGAACTGGCTCCTTGGAATGCCTTGTCAGGTCCACAAGGAATAGTCACAAATGTCTCCCCAATGTCAAATGATAGTAATATCACACAACACTGGTCACAATGACATTCACAGAGCAGAGCTAATAAAATGTCACATCCTATGCTTGATGCAGAGCATGGCACAACATGTGAGTCCTGCATGACAGTCACAACTGCTTCCTTTGTTGTGTCTGTCTTGTAGAGTTAATCTTCAAACATTGCTTCAAGGCACCAATAGCCTCCTAAATAAATGGGCAGCACAAACACATTTTATCAAATTTCTGGGAGGTAAGTTTCTAGTGATTACATGTTCTTAGGGCCAGTCTTTAACTATTCCATTTTATAACAACTTTAAGAAATTTTTAAAGATTCATGTGCATGAGTGTTTTTCCTGCATCTGTGTTTAGGTACTATGGGTGTGCCTGGTGCCAAGGAGTTAAGGAGAAATATTCATATCCCCTGGAGTTACAATGGTTGTGAACCACTATGAGTGTTCTTCAAAACAAACTCGGAGTCCTCTGCAAGTACTTATATGCTGTGCCATAATTCTGGGTCCACACAGTATTTTGATACAAATTTGATTCAGGGAAAATAAACTGGTAAAATGAACTTGTAAAATCTTCTTGCATTCAATTTATCATATTGTGAAGACCAAAAGAGAAACCTTAACTTGCTCCACTACAACAATTTCATGGATAACACTGAATGTGCTAATGGTCATTGTTTATGTTCTTTACATTGATGAGAACCATTTGAAGTCTGACATGTGCCTTATGAATGATTTCAAGGATGAGAGAACATTGTTGACTTCCAGAAGGTAAGCAAGAACCTAGATTAGTCTGTGCCCACCAGGAGGAGGAGTTTCCTTACACAAGATCATTATCTGTGTATATAAACTTCATAGGTTCATCTTTTGATGTTATTTCATTATTTCTTCATGTGAAGAGTCAAGATATTATTTTGGTGACAAGATGAACACTTCTCCAGCTCTAGTGACTGTGATCCTGCTGTTCATACTAGGTAAGTGAAATGACTTAAAATTTGTGCTCTTTCTTCTTGATGTCACAAAAATATTTAACCATGTAAGAACTTTGTCCTTAATGTAACATAGATACCCTCTTCTTCATCCAGGGAGTACTGATGGAGACTCAGTGACCCAGAAGCAAGGTCAAGTGATTCTCTCGGAAGATGACTTTCTATTTATAAACTGCACTTATTCAACCACATCATAACCAACTCTTTTCTGGTATGTACTATATCCTGGAGAAGGGCCAGATCTGCTTTTGAAAGTCACAACAGCCAACAACAAGGGAAGCAGCAGAGGTTTTGAAGCTACTTATGATAGAGGATCCACTTCCTTCCACTTGCAGAAAGCCTCAGTCCAAGAGTCAGACTCGGCTGTGTACTACTGTGCTCTGAGTGACACAGTGGCACAATCTGCAGGTGAAGCTGAGCACAAACTCTGAGAAGCAAAAGAAAGTCTGACTTCTGATGATCTGCCTTTCAGATGACTCCGTTTTCTACACAGTCTGTTCTGTGTACCCCAATAATTCTCTGGTTGGTGGAAATCACAAATTGGTAAGAGAAGAACAAGAAGTGGATGTTACCACAGCTGGATTTCATAGGAGAAACTGCAACCCTAGGAATCAATGGTTCCTTATGGAGGGTCACACTTATTTCACAGGAGAGCCCTGGAAACAATGAAGTAGTTAGTTGTCTTGATCTCTATATACAAATCATTGTCTTCATATTGTTGCATGCAACTCTGTCCCAAGTTATTCACAGAGAGCTAAGTATGTCAGAAAACGTGGTGTATAGATAATTACTATTTAATGCTATGGAAGGAGAGGTTATCAGAGGGTTACAACCCTTCCTACCTCAGGATTTATAATAAAGAAATATGGTTAGAAAAAAAGGAGAAAGGGAGGCTGGATGGAGTAGGTGATCTTCAGAGTTTTCCTGTCTCCCCCTTCTCTAAATCCAGCATGAATCCAATACCCAGCTCTGTAGCTAACTGCCTACTGTGACCTCTTGTCCTACTTTGTCCCCATTCTCAGAGCACTAAGAAGATCCTACTGGCACACCCTTATTTCCTCCCTACTGTGAGTCTCCTCACCCCAGCCACTTTATAGCCCTTCTTCAGGCCTAAGCTTCAGCAGCCAATACCAAGACACACATTATATCTAGAACCTTAGTGGCCACACCTGCCAGGATTTCAGCCTACCAGACAAGCCACAGTCACTACACTCTCCTAAGAGCCAGAGAGGGCAAGAAAAACCAAAGAACAGAACAGGAAACAATAAAAAAGACCAAATATCAGCATCAAGAATCACAGTAATTCCAAGCCCCAATGCCTAGACTGCAGCAAGCAAACAGTCAACAACAGCTAGATGAAATGTCTCCACTAAAGCTCAGAATCCCAACCACCATCATCCCTGAGAAATGCTGTATAGCTGAAGCATGAGACAAGCACTTCACAATAGATGTTATGAGTACGTTAGAGGTCTTGAAAGATGAAATGAATAAATCCCTTAAATAAATGTATAAAAACACAAGCAAGCAATGAAATAAAATGAGGAAAATAGGTCAAGACTTGCAAGTAGAAATAGAGTCAATAAAGAAAACAGAAAGTGAGGGAAGAGTGGAAACCAAAAATTTAGTAACCCGAGCAGGAAGCTCAGAGGCAAGACTCACTAAGAAATTAGAAGAGATGGAAGAAATCTCAGTCAATGAAGATATGATAGAAGACATAGATACTTTGGTCAAAGAAGGGAGGAGAGGAAGGAAGGGAAACTGGTTCGTGGATTAAAATAAATAACAAAGTTTTATTTTAAAAAGAACACAGGAAGAATAAAAAAGTATTAAATCTAAGAATATCTAGGCACGAAATATCCATGTAATCTAGATACTTTGAAAATACCAAATCTACAAATAATAGGTATAGATGAATGAGAAGAAGCCCAGGTCAAAGGCACAGAAAATATTTTAAATATTGTCATAGAAGAAAGTTTCCCCAATCCTAAAAATGGGGATGTCTATCAAGGCACATGGACTATACAGATCACCAACCATATTGGACCATAAAAGAAAGTCTCATGACACTTAATAATTAATGATTAATGTACAGAATGAAGAACTAAATAACATATAAAAGCAGACAAATCGTAATAATACTTATCTTCTCAATAGATAATCTAAAGTCCAGAATACTCTTGGCATATGTTCTACAAATTCTAAGAGACAACAGGTGCCACTCAGACTACTATATCCAGCAAAATTTCAGTCACATTCATGGAGTAATATATTCATGCAGAATCTACTGTGAAAGGACATTTTTCTGTTCGACCTCATCCTGCAGTCACTTTTAAATATTCACTCAGAACCTTATATTAATTGTAAGTATTTGGCCAATAACTCGGGCTTATTCTAACTAGCATTGACATTTAAATTAACCCGTTTCTATTAATGTATGCCTTGTGATGTGCCTATGGCTTTATAGGTTCATTGACATCTTGGTTCTTTGATGATGGGCTTATGTCTCTCTTGATTCTGTCCCTCCTCATCTGAATCCTCAGTTTGATTGTCCTGCCTAATCTTATCCTGCCTATCTGTAAAACAACATTTATCATCAACCAATGGGACCAATACATACAGTGTACAGAATAATCGCATAGCAATTTATCTACAAACCCAGCCCTTCAGAAGGCACTAGAAGGAAAACTTCAACGTGAAAAGGATAAACACACCTATGAAAACAAACAAACCACAGAACAGGAGAAAGAAATATATCACCACTGCCACAAGAAAAACTGGGAATCAAAAAACACTGCTCATTGACAACTCTCAATGTCAAATGGTCTACATTCCCCCAACAAAACAGTACCCTCCTTATGCTGCTTCCAAGAGATATACCTTTGTAAGCATAAATATCACACCCAATAAAAAAATGGAAAAAAGATGCTCAAAGCAAATGGACCTAAGAAGCAAGTCAGCGTAGCCACTTGAATATCTGTTTAATAAATCCTCAAACTAAACATAATCAGAAGAGACATTGAAAGACATTACATATTCATCAAAGAAAAATTCCATCAGGAGTACATAGACAGTTCCAGCAGAGTGCTTGGCAAGCTAGGGACTGTGGCCTCCTTCCTCCTGGTCCCCCACCGCCTCAGGCCTGGGCCTGGTGAGCCAGGGGCCCAGGAACAGCTTTGGTCTGTGTCGTGCAGACCTGAGGCCTCACAGCAGCCACTGGCCTGGCCAAGCAGATCCTACAGCGACTCTTCCTCCTCCAACGAAGCTCCGCGATGGCGGCGACCTCTGCACGCGGCCTCCTTGACACCACTGGACCCCTGCTCTCCAGGGCCAGGCCCATGGAGAAGCTCCAGGCAGGCCTTCAAGGACTTCTTCCCGTGTTGGTGGGCATGGCGGAAAGAATGGGGGCCACCCGAAGGCCAACATTGGCCCTTCGGGGACTCTGCAGCCTGAGGTGGCAGATCTGGGCAGGAACCCTTGGCCATCGCTGGGAGTTAACTGCCTGGTTGAGGAGCCCTAGGACCTGGAAGAACTGAGGCCTCGAAGGTCCTGGAGGAAGGTGAGTCGAGCCCCGCATAGAGGCTGGAGGAAGGTTCCCTAGTTGGGGTGCGGGTCCTCCTTCCACCCTAAAGAAGCCTAAAGGAGACATCGCATGTGGCCAGTCAGAAACGATGGCGAAGATTTGCCCTCCACCGTAGAAGGCCTTGTATATAATATGAAAAAGCTGCTCTCAACCTTTCCTCCAACCCTTTTAGAGAGACCTTTGGCTAAATCTGGGCATGTAGCTGTAGTGATTGCCGACACAGCATAAAGTAGAGGTAGGAATCACATGTGTATATCCAGTCGTCTTAAAAAAAACATTGTAGACGTGTCTTCCAGAAGTGACTTTGCAATATAATTGTTTAAGCCATATCTAGAAAAGACCCCAGGAGCCACACTCGTCCTTGTCTCTTCAATAGGCTAGAGGACCCAGAATGGTTGTGTGAAGACATCTTTTTTTGGTGTTCTATTGCATATACATTTTATTCATTTCAACCCCCCCCATGTGTGTGTGTGTGTTTGACAATGCCAAGTATTTTTTGGAAAAGATCTTTCTAGATACTCTAAAGTGCCTGATATATTTTAGAAGTAGCAGTAGTAGTAAAACAGCACATTATGTAAATACGTTTTTGTTAGGCATCATTTGAAATATTGTTTGGGGAGGAATAGACAAAGCCCTCCTGAGTTGACTGCATTGTGCTTGTCCCCCGGTTTCTAGGAGAAGGAAATATAAAGCTCTAAGTCATTGTGCTCCATGGGTGGAAAAGAAACCACTGTCCCATTTTGTTTGGCTTTGCTGTGTGCGTGTGTGTGTGTGTGTGTGTGTGTGTGTGTGTGTGTGTGTGTATGTGATAAAGGAGTGCTATTTACAACATCTATCACTCTAGATGTTAAAGAGGTAGCCAGTGTATGATATGACAAAGTAGAGGTAGTAGAACTACTTTTGTACTTTGTACTACTTTTTGTACTTTTGTGTTAACATTTTTCTTTTTGTGTTAAAAAGTTTTGATTACTACTCTTGTTAATTATACCGTTTACTGGACTGCTGTGTACATAGTGAACAACAGTCCTTACTTGAAACATCTGGTCTATCTAGATGTTTAGAAGTGCCCAACATATGTTAAATGTAGAGGTAGTAAAATATCACTTTTAAAATATCTTTTTACTAAAATTCACAAAACGCTGCCTTTGGGGGTGGAATTATGAACTCCTCTGTGAGCAGTTCCGTCTGAACTTGCTAGTGCTTTGGAGGAAGTTCTGTGAGGCAGCAAGGTCATCTACTAGTGTTTTCATATGGGACCTCTCAGATGCCATTTCTATATATTTGCATTTTGTTTTGCTGTGTGTACTGTATATAATGGACAAATATGTCTAAAAATTTCAGCTTCTAGTCTCTAAATGTTAAAGAGGTTGCCGATATATGACAAAGTAGTAAAATTAGCACATTGTGTACATTGTTAAAATTTATAGGAAAGATTGCTCTGTAAATGATTTGGGGATATCAAATTATTCATCAATTTCTAAGCATTGCATATGCCTGTATCTGTCTACTGGTTTGAAGGCAGAGAGAAGGGAGAAAAGAAGATGGTTACAATTAGAAGATACCTCAAATAACCATTGCTTTACATACAGTTTCATTTACTAGTACAGTGTGAATAGCAGATAAGTTCTTGCATGAAATATCTAGTATTTCTAGATATTTTTAAAGTGCTTGAAACATTTAAAAGTAGAAGTAGTAGAATAAAATTTTGTGTAAATAGTTTTTGAAAAACTGGAGATACTATGTTTAGAAATAGAATTGCTAATCCACCTCTGAGAACAGTACCAGCTGTACTTGTTCAATGGATTGAGGAGGTGGGGAGGGAGAAACTGTAAAAAGATTCCATTAGTGTGCTAGATAATTTTAGCTTACCCATCACCCTGTATATACAATATAGCAAGGCTATACTGTATATATTGTATATACTGGACAAAGGAGTCCTAATTTTAGTTTGGAGGCATTAAAGGAACTGCCAGTGTATGACAAAAGTAGAGTTAGTAAACTAGGCCATTCTGTATACTCTGTGTTAAAGTCATACAAAGTTGTCTTCTGAAAGGGGTTATGGAAGTCTCATCCAAGTGTTAGGTCCTGTGACATGTGATACAGGGGAGGTGGGAGATCAGAACGCTCTCAGAAGAAGACACTTTGAGATCTACCCATTGTTACCTGTGTGTGGTTTCAACAGTACTCTGTATATACGGGAAACATTTATGTCCTCATCTGAAACATCTAGACCTTCTAGGTGTTTAGACGTGCACAAAGTATGTTAAAGACAGATGTAGTAAATAATACACGTTGTAGATTATCCTGTTTATGCTTGTGGTGAAATGCTGTCTTTGGGAAATGGAATGCTAAAATCACTTCTGAGCAATATAGACTTGTGCTGGTTTGAGAGGGAGGAAGAAAGAGAGTGTATGAAGGGCCTAATTCTAATGTAAGTTTTGGTAATGCAAGATTTGTCATTGTCCTTTTGTCTGTGCATCTTATTTGTGCAATGTGTGCTGTATACAGAAGATGACAAGTCCAAATATACTTAGTATTCCTAGATAGTGAAGAGGCTGCCAGTGTGTGACAGAGTAGAGTTAGTGAAAAGACGTGTTTTTAAAGTTGTGTTAAAATTCATAGGGAAAACTCTTAGGAAGTGAAATTGTTATATCCCCCACCTAAAAAACATAACAGTTACATAAGCTGGGTCGAGAGAGATGGGAGAGGTTCTAGACCAGAACATTGCTATTTGTAGGTACATGCAGTTTATTTACTGCCCTGCACTGTACGTATGCTAGGGAAGTAGAAGTGTTATTGGAAACATCTAGTCTTTAGATTTTTAAGTGCATAATAGACTTGGTGTGGCAGGTGGATCTTGTGAGTTCCAGGCCAGCCAGGGAGACATAGACTTTGTCTCAAAATAGTAAGAAAATGTGCATAATGGACTGATGGTAAGGCACTTCCCACCCAGCTGGTGACCTGAGTTTGTGCTCCATGACCCACATGATAAAAGAGAAAACTGATTCACTAATTGTCTTGTAGCCTCCATACAAGTACAGTGGCATGCAAGTGCCCACATGTACTAATTGATGTAAAAATGTACATGGTAAATATAGAGGGTTAACACTTTCTAAGGACTATTATTTTATAGGAATGGTTGGGGGATTGTGTAAAATTGTTAGACTTTATCTCTGAGCAGATGCTGTTACCAGGGGGGTGGGCAGGGGAAAGAAGTGTGCAAGGTAAAGTACTGTGCCCAGTGGTTGGTTCCACCAGCCTAGCCATTGTTCTGTTATGCATTTCAGTTAGTGTGGAATGTTGTCAAGTATTAGAGTGTAAGTCCCAGTAACCAAAGGAAGTGCTGTCTTCTGGGATGGCCTTTGTAATACTGGCAGTAGAATCATCCTGGACTGGAGCTGTGCAGAGAAGAGGACGAATGAAGGAAGAGCTCCTTGCTAGGACCACCACATCTAGAAGACATTTACATCTGTACCCAGGAATCCATATGTGCATATGGGAAGATACTTGTGTTTTTTGTGTACAAAGTTCATCCCACAACATCTGAACTTCATGAATGTCCTAAAGAGAGCATATGGTTAAAATTATAGCTTCATAGACTGACAGAAGAGGTGACTCTTGAACATAGAATTGCTAAGCCATGACTGGACAGTGTGAGTTAATTCATGTTGCTAGGTTGACTGGAGGGGCAGAGAAATGTTCACAAACTTGGATTTTATTAGATAGTCTATGGAGCTTATGGGGAACACTGTCAACACAAGCGACCCAAATTAGTTTAAGGTAGGTGTGTGTGTGTGTGTGTGTGTGTGTGTGTGTGTGTGTGTGTGTGTCTGACTTTATTGAACATCATGTATTCTATGTTTCTCTTTGCTCTCTCTGATTCTGTATTGATTTTCCTCACTCTAATCCAACTAAAGCTCCCTCCTCTTTTTTTCTATTTCCTCTTTCATATCATCTATTTCCTGCTATTCCCCTTTCTATAGCTCACCTTATGTATTTCCTTTTTATTTTTCTGGTGTCTGTAGTTTCTTCAGTGTATTACTTCACAGATTTTGAATTAGGAAAAATGTGGGAGAGAAAATGTGAATTTGCTTTTCTGGATCTAAATTATTATGGCCTTCAGTCATTTTGTTGTGTTTTTACTCTTTGTGTTCTTAGGCATACTTTATGTATCAGTGACTATCACTTCATTTGTTTTCTTTCTGTAGTTCCTTGGCCATGTCTATATATCACTTAATCCTGAAGTATTGTTTCTAGTATTCTCTGTATAGATGGTCTCATGGACATGAGCTCTATTAGCCTATTTTTATCATGGTTACTTTTTCTTTCTTCTTCATCTATGGCAGATAATTTTGCTAGGTACTGTAATTCAAGGTTGGCAAGTAGGATATTTTAGAACTTGGCATCCATTGCTCCAGTCTCTGACATCTTTCAAAATTTCCATGAGAAATCATGTGCTGCTGTGATGGATTTTCCTTTATATTATACTTATGTTTTTTTCTCTTACAGATTTCCATTGTTCTGTATGTTTTGTGTTTTAACTGTGATATTCTATGTGGAATTTCTTTTATTGTTTTATTTATTTGGTATTTCTGGTTTTCTTGTATCTATATGGGTTTGTCTTAGGTTAGGGCAGTTTAATTCAATAATCTGTTTAAAAGGCATTCTATGCCATTGACTTAGTATTTTTCTTCATCTATGTGTATAATTTGAAAACATGTTTTTTCAAATATGATGATGATGATGATTATGTGTGTGCCAATTTTGGCAATATGTGTGTCTGTATATCACATATGTGCCTGGTATCAGATCCCCTAAACCTAGAGTTACAGGTGGTTGTGAGTCACAATATGGCAGCATGGAGTTTAACTGAGATTCTCTATACTAGTTGGTGGTAAAGTGGTGATTGTTGTTTCTCCTCAAATATCCATTATTCTTCCCCCCTCTATTCTACCACTGAGGGAATCCAAGGTAGGAACTCAAGGCAGGAATCTAGAGGCAGGAATTAAGGCAGATATCCTCCAAAAATTCTATGTATTACCCTGATACACTGGCCCACTCAGCTTGCTTTTTTATACACTCCATGGCCACCTGTCCAAGAGAGACATCACCTACAGCAGACTATGCCTGCTCACATAAATCAGTAATCAAGGAAATACTTCACAGATATGCCTGCAGGCCAGCATAATTAAGGAGATTGCTCAGTTGAGGTTTCTTCTTCCCAAGTGATTTTGCTCATGTCAAGTTGCCAAATATATACGTCACAGTTGGACCCTTCTCAGCTTGACATATAACCACATCACTATTAAATTATATCCTTTCCTATCTTGTTGATTTTTCAGAACTCACGTTAATATTACAATAGTGGAATAATTTAATAATCACACTGGAATAATTTAAAATTCCCACTATTAAAAATTCAGATTTTATAAGTTTCAAGTCTAAAAGTATCAAAATTCTCTTAACGATGGATTCTCATAAAATTAAAACAAGCTAAAAATAACTTTTTTATTCCAAAAGGGAAGAAGCAGTAAAGAGTTAAATCAGATCAAAGCTAAAACTGAATCCATTAGAGCAAATTGTTCATAGAATGATATTTGGAACTTACATATGACTCTCTGGACTCCAATGGAATGGAGAATACCCAATTCAAAAAATTAAAAGCAAACAAACAAACAAAGTCTTGATGAGGGGGCTGTAGTGTGGCCGAGTGAGTCATGCACTCACTCCAAACATCTTTCCAAACATCTTTTCTTGCAAGTCTTCCACACCTCTAGATTCTCTACACTGCAGATAATGGACCTTCACTTACATTCTTCTTGGATATCCTGGAGATGCCTTGTGCCATGGAGATCCTGCAACTTTGGATCTGCAACTTTGGTCCAGCAGTTCATAGATGAAGAGTATGTTAGGGTAAGATAACTCACAGCACTGGTTCTGGACCTGGGTGGAGACTGTGGTTTGCCTAAAACCTTTCCTCATCTAACCACCACTCAGGAAACCTCTGCATCACTGCTCCAGTTAGTTCACTCAATGCAGCAGGTAGAACGAAGAGTGTCCAATTATTCTGCTCTCATGGCCTGGAATCTGACTTACACACTTTTGGACCACAAGGGACAACTCCACTGTTTTCCCCATTTAAGGTGTCTGACCCAAAATCCCCATTGCTACAGTTGGTAAGAGCCTGACCATATCTTCTGCTCATATGGCCCAGAGGCTAACTCTCTCACCAGCTGAGGTGATACACTCTTAGGTGGGGAAGACATTTTTTCCCTCACCCTTGCCAACACAAGGTAGAAGAAGGGGGTTGAACTCAGTTCATTTGCTCTCACGCCTTTAGGCCAGCTCACCTGCACTGTCACAAACAAGGTCAGTTCTACTGTGCTGCTCAATTCACATGGCAGACCCACTTTCCCAAGTGCGGCAGTTGGGAAAGGACAGGTCCAGTTCTGACCAGTGGTGTAGATCGTGAAGGGTGGGGTTAAATCTGTGTTAACATATCCTATTTCAGTGATAACAGGAGCCACTGACATCAATGTAACCATGGCTGTGGCAGGGCCACAGATCAAGACATGGCCTTTGACAGTAGCTTAGGCATGAGGGACACAAGGATTGCTAGTGACAGCACTGGCCACTCAGATCTGTATGGACTCAGCAGAAGCACAGTCCTTGAACATGAACATTATCCTAGGTGATGGTCCAGACCCATTTCTACTTCTGTGTGGCCTTTGGTGGCAACAAAGACTCTGGAAATCAGCAAGGATCCTACCTGTCTTTTCAACGTGGACCCAGACACGGTCCTAGACTGAAGTCCAGGTCTGGATGTCACCATGGCAATGTTTACCAGTGCAGGTCACTCAGTTATGTATAGATCCAACAGCAACATTTTCCCAGATAGTGGGCCAGAGTCTAGGCATCTACAATGTCATTGATGTCAAGAGGAGCCTGAGTCAGTAATGTAGCCCCTGGGTGCAGCAGGGCCTTTGATCCACAATTGGCCCTCAGTAACAGTCCTTCTCCAGATGTAATTATGGTCCTAGGTACAGCACCTGCTTGTAAGACACACATGCCCTCTTTGTAGGCATGTCTCTTTGACACCCACATAGTCACAGGTATGACCCTGACTGTAGGTTGCTGCAAGGCCCTCACTGGTAAAAGGAGTCAAGTATATCAACAGGGATACCCACATCTGTGTCAGGGCCAAGGACAAGAAATGACACTTGGCAATAACCCAGTCAGGGACATCATCATGACCCCAGGTGGCAAGCAGGACAGGGATTTTTTTCATACTCACTTAGTAAATATTTTCATTTCCTGAGAGGCTGCATAGCCATACTTCTGTGTTTCTCATTAATTTGATGCACATGATCATTTCATGAAACGTGTATACAGAATGCTATATTATATGAATAACTAAATTTCTACAAGAATACAGTATGTATATTTTTTCCATAATGAAATGGCTATACACAGAGTTGGCAACACCATCCACATCCAAATATTCTGTAGCCCAAGCTGGGAACACAAGAGATCTGGGGTTACAGGAGAATTTGGGGCTACTAGAGGGAGACACCACATTTGACCAAAGAAATTGGTTTTTAGATAGAAGAGTTGGAAATTAATTTATAGTCATAAAATACTAAATAGGGACTTACAGGGAATATTCAATATAAGCAGTGAATAGATTTAGCAAAATACAAAAACAAAATGAAGAACAAATAAATAGAAAAATTCAAACCATAACAAAGAAATCCAAAAAAAAAAAAAAACAAGAGCAAACAAAACCAAACCCAAACTAAATAAACTAAGCTAAGCAGTATTCTCTTGTTACAGATGTAGCAGCACAGATCTACAGCCTGTGATGGCCTTGAAATCTTGGTAGGAAGGCAGTCAACAGATAGAAAAAGCCTTTTGAAAGCTAGTATAGCCATGTCTACCCTCCATGTAGCTGTACCCTCAAAGTCTGTTGAATGTCTAGGTTCTCAATAATTCTTGTCCCAGGTCTTCTGCATCTCAAACTCCTTTTTGATGCTTTCTTTTCCTTAGGAGTACTGAGTCAACAGACATCTGGGTCTTATTGGGGATGAGACACATGGAGGTCAGGTGTTATTTGCCTAACTGATGACTTCTCCTGAGGCCAAGATCTGAGGTTGTAGAATGTCATGATATCAAGGCTTCTTTGGCCTCCTCAGTTCTTTCAAGATCTGATGTATGAGAAGGAAAGGCAATCCTAGGTCGGCTGCAGACTGGAAAATAATCAGGACCTATTCACATTGGAAGCCAATGTCAAGAGCCCCTAGTCCCCACGGCAATGCTATGTTTACTGTGGATGGGAGGGAGTGGTGGTTCACTTGCCTGTGAGATTTAGTGCTCCTGCTGCAGCAGTTCTGTCTGTAGGAGGCTCTCATCCTGTGTCCCGCGCTACCGTCTCGCCAGCAAGAACGACGCGGGACACTCGGATTCTTTTGTAGTAAAGTTTTAATATATCTTGAGAGATAGATGATTAGCTTTTGAGAGGGAGACCCCAAGCTAAGAAACCCAGCCCCTTATATAAGCCTAGGAGCTCCGAGTGAGACGTGTAGAGTTAGGATTGGTGGTTTGCTCATCACCCCAGATGACGGGTGAGGCACAGCTTAAACGGTAAACTCCAACTGACAGCAGATGTCAGCGCCATCTTCTAATGGCGATAGCGATAGTGAGGGCGGCTCCTCACATCTCACCCTATTTATTTATTTATTTATTTATTTATTTATTTATTTATTATATCTAAACAATATAATAAAACTTCACCTCAAGTTATAAAATGTCTAATAGTACTAAAGGTTCTTGAGGCTTTTCCAGGACCCCTCAATATTGTATCAGATTCCTCTTATATGGTTAATACAGTTAATCTCCTTAAAATAACTAAAATAATAAAATCCTCCAACAGAGTTACTAACATCTTTCAAAAGATACAAGCTACCTTGTTAAATAAAAAATTTCCTGTTTTCATTACCCATGTCCAAACACATTCTGGACTCCCAGGTCCCATGTCCTTAGAAAATGACTTAACGGACAAGGCTACAAAGCTGGTGGCCACTGCCTTGTCTACCCACACACAAACAACAAAAGAGTTCCATCAACACTTTCATGTGACGGCTGAGACCTTGCGCCGTCATTTTGCTCTATCCAAAAAAGAGGCTAAAAAAATTGTTACTCAATGCCAAAATTACTACAAATTCTTACCTACTTCCCACGTGGGAATAAACCCACGTGACATTAGACCATTACAAATGTGACAAATGGATGTTACTCATATTCCCTCTTTTAAAAGGCTTCAATATGTTCATGTTTCTGTTAACACCTGTTCTGATGTAATGTTTGCCACACCCCTAACAAAAAAAAAGGCCTCATATGTGATTCAACATTACCTTGAGGCCTAAAGTGCTTAAAAAAAACCCAAATTTTTAAAAACAAACAATAGACCAACATATACCTCTCAAAAATTCCAACAGTTTTGGGGGTTTTTTGGAAGCCTCTATTTTTTTTATTGTTTTTTTGAAATTGGTTTTTATATTTTTGAGGGCCCTGGGACCATGGGCCCCGTGACCCGTTTTTTGATTGGGGTATCTTGGGTTTTTAATAGGGGGCAGAAGCCTCCCTTTTATATCTCGGACTGACCTGTACTCATTAGTCCTATGATAACCTTTACCACAACGATGGTAAAGCTTTAGTTTTTTTGTTTTTTTAGGGGATTGACAATCTTTTTTAAGGTGTCCCATTTTTTTACAATTAAAACAAGCTTTTTGACTAGATAAATTTTTACGCCTGTGTGTTTGTAAAATGGTGGCAGCTAGTCCTGTATTGGTTAGGGGTCCCCCCAGCTCCCTGTACACTCTGAGCCAATCTTGTAAACCTTTGCTTTTGCGAGGGGCGATAGCCACTCGACATTCCTGGGTTGCTTGTTCATAGACAAGTTGTTTAATTAGGGGCATAGCTTGTTTTGAATCACCAAAGATGTGACCGGCGGCCTCGGTCATTTTGGCCACAAAGTTTGAAAATGGCTTTTGGGGTCCTTGGACAATCTTTGTAAGGTGTCCATTGGATTTTTTCCTTTTTGTGAGGGCCTTTTATGTTTTAATAGTGGTGGCCGACACCTGACCATAGACGCCCCAGATGTAGTTGGTTTGATTAAGGGCATGTTGACCCTGACCTGTTAGTATTTTAAATGTTTACTGTTTTTGATTTTTATCTTTAGTTGTGGCATTAACTCTAGCTTGTGTCTGGGCTGTATCATACCAGAGAGCCTTTTATTTTATGTATTGTTTTATGTTGGGAAGTATTGTTTTTACTGTTGTCTGTCAGTCAGTGGGAGTTATGGCAAAATTAGTAAGCCTTTTTACCTGTATTGTGGTAAAGTTAGTATTGACCCCATAATTACGAACGGATTTGGTCAATTTTTTTATTTGATTGTAATTTATAGGGGTATGTACTCTTTTGTCTTTTATATTTTTGAATACTGGAAAAGTCATTTGTATTTTTTTTTGTTTTTTTAAAGGTAAAAAGGAGTCAGTACCAGTATTTAGCCAAAGCTCATACTGCGGAGGCGCCGAGGGGCGTGAGCCCGCCGGATTTATAGGTGGTGGCCTCACATTTATTTTTGTTTTTAGTGGCCGGTGTCTATTAGGGTGATATCTTTTTTTTTTCATACCGTGTCACCTCCTCCTCTAGACCACGTTTTTTGTTAGAATCCATAGTGTTAGAATCGGAATTATCTAGTTTTAAGGCTTTTAGCTCTACTGTAGGGTATAGGCTAGATTCTGGCTTTTTCTTTTTCTTAGATTTGTTAGGGGGTGAATGATCACTCCCTTTTTTTCTCCCCCTTTTTTAACTTTTTGGGGAGGGCCTTTTTTTTTAGACATGTCTTTTTTTTGTGAGCTCCCATTTTTTAACTCCGTTTAGTTTTTGACATGTTATCTTGAACTTTCTCTAAGGTTTTCTGACTTTCTACTATAGTAGGGTGACAGGCCTCATCCTCCAAGCAGTTTTTAACTAGCGTTTAAATGGCTTTGGTACCTAAGTGGAGATCTCCTTTTGTATGCTTTTTGTCTAGTTCTTTACCTAGTTTGTTTTATGAGGCCACAGTGAGGGACCCAGAACAAGTATACCATGGTGCCACTCTATCTACCTCCTTTACAAAATTTTGAAGTGTTTGTGGTGTAATTTTGAGATCTCTTTGTTTTAGCACAGTCTGTAGGGCAGTAACCACTGACTGTGACAACCCCATCGCGCTAGCGGCTTATCTAAAAATCCGCGCTCAACTCCTTTACCAGACTGACAGCACCGTTTTGTCAGCACCAGCCACGATGAAGAAGGAGGACAAACAGGACTAGTACCAAAGCCTCCATTGACCCGTCCCACGGTGATGACAAACTAAGGCCAAAGTCGAGAAAAGGGGTGTTCAGGATAAAGCATACCTCTCTGAACTTATGTCCCTGTAGTTCTGAATCCGCCCCGTCTTCCGAGGGGTCTCCCGCGGCGCCGGCGATGTTGAAAAGTTCCCGGGTTTCGGCA
Organism: Mesocricetus auratus; assembly: GCF_017639785.1. NCBI lineage: Eukaryota > Metazoa > Chordata > Mammalia > Rodentia > Cricetidae > Mesocricetus > Mesocricetus auratus. The sequence continues at coordinate 35,355 of NW_024431553.1, forward strand.
CCAGATGTCCCGCGCTACCGTCTCGCCAGCAAGAACGACGCGGGACACTCGGATCCTTTTGTAGTAAAGCTTTAATACATCTTGAGAGATAGATGATCAGCTTTTGAGAGGGAGACCCCAAGCTAAGAAACCCAGCCCCTTATATAAGCCTAGGAGCTCCGAGTGAGACATGTAGAGTCGGGATTGGTGGTTTGCTCATCACCCCAGATGACGGGTGAGGCACAGCTTAAACGGTAAACTCCAACTGACAGCAGATGTCAGCGCCATCTTCTAATGGCGATAGCGATAGTGAGGGCAGCTCCTCACAATCCTGGGCTGAGGCTGGTTCCAACTCAGACTGGAGATTTTTTGACCTAGAGTAGGAAGGCAGTTAAGGAACAGGCCTGGTAGGGACCTGCCCTGTCAGCTATTCAGCTCTGTTAAGCTGGACACTCAGCGTGAGATTTCAGCTGTGGTTATTCCCTGCAATCCCCAAGGGAGAAGGGTCAGAGTGCACCTGGGCCTGGATTTATTCAGCTTCTAAAATCTGCTGGAAGATGAACTGATAATCACACTGTGCTGGGAGAGGAAATACATCCTATTTCTCTAGTTGTCTGGAAGTATTATTTTTAAAGAAAATGAAAGCTTAGCATTGTCTGAATATCATTTTAGGACAGATATGCATGTCCTTCATTAGACACCATGTGAGTGTGAGAAGCCATGGAACCTGAATGTTGACCCACTAGGGAGCCTATAAAATAAAAGCTTTGAAGGTTATAATTATTTCTACAATACAAAAATGTGCCTGGGTTCAACTCACAACCCCTAAATATTCTTATAAACAGAAAACTCTTTTCTCAGGAAAGGGATGCACACCACAGAGAGCCTGTAATCTGAAGGCGTGAGCTGCATGAAGATCTGCCCAAAGATATGAACTTCTCTTTAATGGTGATGTTCTGGGCGGAAACTAAAGTGGCAGCAGCACACACTGTCCTCCACAACTAAACCTACTTCTTCTAGGTTTAGGAATACCATAGGGAGATTTGTGGAGACACACAGGGGACAGCATTCTGAGATGAGAGCAGAGACCTCAGAAAAGAATAGGGGAGAAAATCTTGTTGACTGGGACCGCACAATACCCTGAGGTGTTCTTTCCCTCACTGTGGCTGAGAGTCATCCAGATAGCAAAATTCCCAAAGAGGACAGTGATCCAGGTACTGGTGACCTACATGGTTCTAAGGGTTCCTCATAGCTTGGGCTCTGACCTTATCTCTAAGACACTGAAGAGATGCTCCATCTTTTCTGCCAAGGCCCGTTTCTGGGCAATAAGCTCTTTCTGCTTCAGCAGGTTCTTCAGTCTTTCATCCAGGTTTTCTACTTCCTGTTCATTAGAAGATAGTGTTTTCAGTGGAGGGTTGCTCACACACATGCACACACATAAACTCATGAGCACAAGTACATGTAAGCATACATGCAAGCACACTGTAATACAATAACATGTTTAGTTTATCAGTTAATGCTATTGGTAAGGAGCAAAAACCAGGGATACTATTGAGAAGAAGGTAAACTTTACTTGGATGAGAGAGGACACATTGGGCATAAGAGATAGGCATCTCAGTCATTGAAGTGTCTATCTTGTAAACCTAATGCACAGACAGGTGGAACTGTGGGGTCCTGGCCTGTTAGCCAATCCTGCTTAGGAAGTTCCCCAGGCTGTGCAGTATAGGAATGTACCCCATCACAAGGGCACTGAATGGTGGTGGACCAGCCCACTGGTCTTGTTCACTGCTTTCTAGTTGTCCCCAAGGTGAACAACTTCCTCCAAAAGGAGCTCCTTTTAGGACAGATTGTGTCACTTCAGTACCCAAAGAAATGAGCTCAGGGAACTAGAAAATCTGCACAACCAGATCCTAAAGAAACAATTCCTACCTGTATGGTGATTTTGTCAGGGATTTTTTGAGTAAAAAAGTCTGTCTATGTCTGGACGAAATGATTGCACATATTATTTCATGCTGAACAATATTCAATGGAAGGACTCAAACTCATTGTACTTTCTCATTCATCGATGATGGTCATATGGAAAGATTCTACTTTGAGGCTACTCTGAGGAGTGAGGTTACAACCCTGATGTCCCCTAGCTTCTCTGTGGACACCTACTTCATATTGTGAAATCACTTGGACACCTGGGAACTGAAGTTTCCTTGCTGGTAAATTGTGTGTGGCTTCTCATTGTACTACATCATTTTACACCGGCAGCCATGTCTGAGGTCCATTTCTGGCAACCCTCAATGAGGCTGATTTTAACCCTGATTGAACAACTTTGAAGAAAAGCAGTTTTGAGTGCTGCAGACACAGCACATGGTGAGTGCTTTAGACCATCATGAGCCTAAGTGGGGTGCACTGAGACTCCATTCTCACCCCACAGCATGGCTATGGGACTTCTGCTGAACTGAGATGCAGCTGGAAGTACAGTGCAAGTCACAGTCTGTCAATGAATGAAATCTAATCCAAGCTCCAAGGCCAAGGTTAACCGAGCCAAGGTTAGGCAAAGTTGGAACGAAAATGATATCAGGCAATGCAGATGAGGAGAAAACAGGGTACAGAGAAGACAGAGTGAGCCCTCTCACCATTGAGTGTGCAGTCACCATTCACCCAGAGCAGAGAAGGGGCACAAACACTCAGCAAGTCTTTCCTACCTCTCAGACACATTGTTGTGCTGAGGTGACCTCTTCCTCACCTTCCCATACCACATTCCTTTGGTTTGCCTCAAAGACTATTCTTTCATATAAATTTTCCTCTCTACAATACCAGAAAACCCATGAATTACAATATTTTTTGTGATCTTTGGTTTTAGAGAGCTGAGTGGACATATAAAAAGATGGGCAACAGTATACATTATTTGATGAAAGCAAAGTGAGCAGGCACAGTGCTTTGTCAATAAAGTTGGATTCCATATAATTAAATGTGTTTCCTGACCTGAATAAGTAACAATACAAATATTCAGAAATACACACTCACACACAAGTGAAAACATCAATGCATGCAAACACATACTTGCACATATAAGGATCCATATTAATGAACAACCACACAAGCACTTATCACTACACATGCAGGAAACATGGACAACACAACACTCAGTTACTCATGGGCACATATGCCCACACAAAGGGACACTAACTTTTCAATAACAGACAGCAGACACAGACACACAAACATAGATGCCACACACAGAGATGAATAGAAATAAACAACAGCATACACACACACACACCCACACACACACACACACACACTATGACCACAGAAGGCCATAGAGAAGACTGATGCCTTTCAGAACCTTTTCTGTTGCAGGTGAAGGTAGTGGGTCCTTCCTTCTGTCTAAAAGACTCTTACATTTAGCTAGGCTCTGCTACCCTGGTCTGCACTTAATTTTCCTTCTATGAAGTTTACCCATATTGAGACTCACTGATCCCACAGTTTCCAAGTTGGTGTATCATAGTCTCTTCACAAAAACTACTGGCTCCTCCCTAGAAGTCCTTGATAGCTCAAGTGAAAGAAAGTGACTCAGGGTCAACACACAGGAAGTGTTAAGTAGATTACAGTGCATATCATATGAATTGAGCCCAAATGTCAGTCACAAGGAGGCTACTGACATCACCTGCAGTACTTTTCAGGAATGCAGCACTCTGCACAACTATGAGAGGGAATCTGTTCTAAGATGCAATCACGCCCACATGATAATTAGCAACACAATGCCAACAAGGAGATGCACTGTGGGATTCCATGTTGTGAAGCCAATGAGACTAATCAGACATTTCTTCTTCTATTATATCTGTGCAGTGAATGGAAGGAATGCTACTTTTCATTTTTAAAACATCTGTATTATTTTATATTTTCTGTTTAATACAGAAAACATTAATTCAAAAACAAGTGTAAAATGAAGAGAGAGCTCCTACATCCTTCTTCTTTCTGAACTATTGTAACTTGCCACAGTTAGAAGAGACAAAGCAAGATAGATGATCACCCTTGGAGGACACAGTTAATCCAAAGAGTGAGGGTCAGCCCAATTAAACAAGAGAAAATTTCAGATTCCCTGAGAGCCCTGGGCTCAGGGGAATAAGGGAAAGAGCAACTGAGCACAACACCACATGTCATTATCTAGTTTGCAGTCACACCCACCAAAGTACACACCTACACATGCATGCATCACACAAATACCACATAAACCATATGTGAGCAGAAAAAATTGAAGGGGACAGCATGCTGAATGAACAGTTGAATTTAGATTATGTACATCCAGAGTTTCAAAGAGACCCACAACAGAAATTTCTAGAGCAGCACACAGCATAGTCAAAATATGTTGAGGTGATTAGACAAAATGTCCTCTTGAAGACTCAATTCTGTCACCTCACCTCAGCCTGTGAAAGTTCTCGCACATCTCTGGTCAACAAGTCAGCTCCATACTGGATGCATCAGGGAGAACTGTCTAGCACCACCCACAGAAAACAGGGCTGACAAGATGATATTCAGGTCTGTCAGTTTGAACAAAGAGTTGAGAAAAGGGAAGAGAACACATTGGGATGCAAGAAGAAAGGAGGACACCACACCCCTAGAGTTGACAGTGAGAACCACTCACTTGTCATTGGCACTTGGATCTAGTCCTTGCAAGCTGCTTCCTACCTGTGATTTTATGAGACCCCTGAAAAGCAAATGAGCCACAGGCCCTGACCTCATCCATGAAAGCTCTGTACCAATCCCTAAGTAGCTCCCTCCATAGCAGCCATCCTGATATAATGGCATGTAGATGTGATATATGATTGGCTCATCTCTCTGAATGTACTGTGGATTCTAGCAGAACAGGAGAGTTTGCTTTCCAATCATTCAATGTCTTACCAGAGGATAATTCTATAGATAAACTTGTGATTACAGAAATGAATAATTGGATGGCATTAGGTGGAAGAAATTGGGTGAGTGCATGGTTACATGGTTGTTTCTATGTTCATAGTGGGACATGTGGACTGTGTGCCCCTACTGCCTCAGTCTACCTGATGCTGCTCAGCACAGGGAACACAGATCTTCTCCTGGACCTCCTTAAAGAGATTCTTCACCTCCTCACAGGTCTCTCTCAGTGCAGTCTGTTCCTGCCAGAGCTGTCTCTTCTCCATTCTCAACTCATGGACGTTGTTTTTCACCTGAGTCAAATCTCGTAGGATCAGGCTATGGAGGTAACTGAACAAACATCCAAAAATGGTAAGCCCCAGCCAGTCTCCATTTGCCACCCATGTCTCCAAATACAGCCCCGCAGCAAAGCCCCAGTCTGCCAGACAGCCCAAGACTGGAACTCACAATTAGCCAAGTCAGCATTATTCAGAGGCAGACAAATCAAGAGAATAAGCAAATTCCAGAAATTTTCAAACCACATTTCAAAACTCTGGTGAGAAAAGCTATACTCTGCCACTGAGAAGGGATGAAGCCCACGCCTGTGTTTACCTGTTCATGGTATTGGGAAAGCATCAACAGTAGAGGGTAAACACTCTCTGGCAGAGGGCAAAAGTCCCAACAAGAGTAAATTCTGTCTACAGATACCATCTCTTTGGATCCACACCAGAGCCTAAGAGTCCCTGAACTGCCTGGTATCCCCTTCATGGTACAAATCATTTTTGAATGTAGGGACTCCTATCTAGGACATCACTAGGAGGGCCTCAGTGTCTTTCCGCACTTAGGAAAAAATTTGAAGAGGCACATGTCTATGGGCCAAAAGGGAGTTGATGTTAAAAGCCAGACAGGCAAGGACAAGCCCTCACTTTGACTCAAAAACAAAGAGAGCAGAATAAGCCCCTCACAAAATATATCAGGCACTTACCTGTAGGATTCCTTCTCCTCAGTCAGCTGCTTGCACTTGTTCAAGGCATCACTGATCTCCAGGGGCAATTTCTGAAGGTCTGACATCACCTGCTTATGGTCCTTTTTCATCATCTCAAAAGAATTCAGCCTGGGGTAGGGCATGGCCCCAGGAGAAAAGAACCCCATGAACAAAGGTCTCATGGATCACATGAAACTGGGCTGTCCTAGATACCACAGTGGATGCCACAGCCTGACACATATACTCTGGGACCTCCTGGAGTTTATTATACTTCCTATTCTGCTTCCAGGCTAGAATAGGCAGGGGATCTAAGGGGTTATCCAAGGCTGCACCAGCACCCTCTCTGGGCTTGGAGCTATTGGTTAGCTCTTTAAGACGTCCCTAGGAGTCTGGACCCACCAAACATTTGATAACATTTCTCCTATATTCAGAACAGGGATTCTCATTTCTGTGTGCCTATTGGTACACAGAGGACCAGAGCACACAATCAGTATTTCCAGGGAGGAGTCACAAAGTCAGGGTAGATTTATAAACTCTAGAGGGCATTCCAATGTTACACCAAGGTGAGCACAGTGACCAGGAGATACACTGATCAAAGTGTGGCTACCTGAGCTAAGAAGTGGCATTCCTGGAAACTGTGAGACTGGCAAAACTTCAGGCCATGCCATTATCACCAGGCTCCCAGGAGAACACACACACTCTCTCTCTCTCTCTCTCTCTCTCTCTCTCTCTCTCTCTCTCTCTCTCTCTCTCTCTCTCTCTCTCTCTCTCTCACACACACACACACACACACTCACACACATACTCACACACACAAACTCACGCACTCACACACACACTCACACACACAAATACACACACACACACACACACAGCTTCTACACTCCCCTCACGAACCATCAGGATGCCCATTAAATGCAAGGAGTGGCAGTGTCTAGTGTATAAGCAAGAAACCATAGAGGAGTAGTGATGAGATTCAGGCCTTCCAATCACAACCTGAAATGGATGAATGTGATCAGGCCCCTCAAGCTGCTACCAGGAGCTTTCATCACACAATCATCTGCTCATTGAGTATGAAGAGTACACACAAACTCACATGCATAGTGTGTCCCACAAGCCAGCACCTGTCAAGTCCTTTTTAAATGCATGTTGAGGGCTCACACACTACTGTCCCTGTCCCCAGACACTGACTCAGGACACAGGCTCTGCTTTTCATTTGCAGGAAGCAGAGGAGCCTGTGCCCACATCTCAATACTACCCAGATTCACAGTTCTGCTTCTCTGATGCACTAAGGAAAATTAGTTTAGGCACCAGGACACACTGAAGCAAGAAGCCTTGCTTGACACTATGGGGTCATGAAGGTCAGCAGAAAACTGGCAGTAATGACTACCTGTTGTTCAAATTTTTCTTGGTGTAACTGGCCAGGATTGTTCTCAGCTCAATTTGCTCATATTTTTTATGCTGTAGCTCAATGGTAAGTTCCTCCGACTTCTCCATCTGCCGGTCTTGCTCAGTGAAGGTGAAGTGTTGGGATGGTGCCTCCCCAGTAGTTCCTGCAGGTAGATAAAGACGAGCGAACTGGAATATTTGAATGGCATAGGGCCAGGAGAGTCTATGCTGAGGACTAAGTAGAAGCCCAAGGAAGAGGAAATGGTAGGGACCCAGTGGAAGCCCCAGAGAACAGGACAACTATGCTTACACAGGTTTTCATGAGCTATGACTCTGACTTCAAACATCATGGATAGTCAAGTGCCTCATTCCCTGATTCAGTCCCCTGTCCCAGGATTGCATAAGCTGACCCACCAATGTATATTTGGTGGACAGTGTCACCTCATATTTCATGTTGTGCATATAAGTCCTGTTGTGCCTAGAGCTTAGCAGCACCAAGTGCTAATCACATGTGTCCAGAACAAAAGCATCTGAATATCTGAGGCCTTGGTGCATGGACAGGGGAGTTTCCCCATTCATATTAGCATCAGATTCCCATGGAAACTAGATTGAAGGGTAGCAACACCCCACCTTGAATGGCACACCTCATTAGTCACTCCTTTAGACCTGTTGTCCTTCCTTTCCTCTCAGAATGAGATTAAAGATCTCACAGAAAAGCACCAGTAGTTTTAGCAGTTCATGGCTCTATCACTCTAACCATCAGAAACATTAACGCTGGGCCTGCTCTGATGTAACCCAGAGAAGCAAGATAAGCCCATTGCTTCCCAGATGCTCCCAGATATGAGCCCCCACACTGGAATACATATCTCAAGTTCCACATCTTCCAGGAAACTCCCTATCCACTTACAAAGACTCACTGTGACTTCCTCAGAACCATTTATTTCTCCATGTTTTACACTGAGACTGAAGGTCACCTTCCTTTTGCCTCCCTTGGGCTCCCCATTTTCATAGTTCTCTCTCCCAAGCACACAATTCAAGCATACCAACACGTCTATGGAACCTGAAAGTATACCCCACAGTCACTTGGTGTTCCCAGAGGACTGGTGAGATCACAGGGAACACCAAAGTCTCTCCACAATACATTACAATAGTCCAGAGAAGGGACTAATAGGGTCACTAGAAGTCCTCACCTACCTACCAAATAGATCTGCAATTCACAAGAAGCCATAGTGCTCTTCCCAGGGAGTACCCCAGATACATAAGGGAAGACCTTCACCAACTCCTCATTACATATCAGAGATCTCTCTCTCTGCTTCACTAGACTAAATTCACTACTTCATTTATGGAAGTTGAAGACTCACTTCCAAAAACATCCCAGGAAATGGCTCATCCTTTTCTAGAGATCTCTAATAAATAACAGGAGAAAATAAAGTTTTCTAGGTAAATAATTCAGGATGGTGGGGAGGAAAGTTCAATCCCCTGAAGTCATAAAGCACATTGTGGAGAATCCGCATGGCTGGTACAATATGTTTACATAGTGTGATTGCAGTCGTCCTGTGAGAACAAGGTAAGTCCCATAATTGATGAAAATTACATCAAAACTTTCAAGCCCATGTGAGTTATCACATAAGTGATCAGTCTGTGAAAGGTCAGGCTAGAGTCACTAGTCACTGGGACTTCCAAGTGAGCCCTTAACACAAGAGATAGAACTACCAAGAAGAATGATGGTGATCCATTCCTGCACTACTGTTTTAGGAAAGATGTTATTGAGAAGTCACAGAGAGATATGCAAAGGAATTCTCAGAAAATCTATTTTTGTCATATACATGGGGATGTATGCAGAGAGTCACTGCAATGGTTCTTTTCCTAGAGCTACAAAAGAGACAAATTCCTTGATCACGAGTCTCCTGTTAAAATGTCCATGTCCTTAGGAGAGGGGACACAGCATGTTTAAAATACAATATTCATTGGAGCATGAGAAGAACAGGCAGATATCACAAGAGGAGAATCCTTGTCCCTAGTCCTTTCCCAGAGCCCCACTTCACACTTTTGAATTTACTGGGAGTGCAGAAGTGAAGAGTCAGCACCATGCTCAAGCTGGACAGCTAGTTCCCTGGAAATCTGGATATGTCTTCAAAAGTGTGCTTGGTGAACCCCAGAACAAATTAGTGAAGTGGGGTGAACTAAATCCATTCCGATTTTATGTCATACTGACAACCATGTTAGACAAGGTTAGGTATCTCATAAATACCCAATTCTAGATGTCAAAGGACAGCACCTGCCCTACACACTACCTCATCTCAGTCAAACCTGACACACTGAAGGATGCTCAGGAAATGACTGACAGATGAGACTTTGCCCAGGCAGGTTCTGAAAGACCAGACATGAGTCTTTTCCTCTGGGGATGTCAGTTGTTTCTTGGGGAGATGGGTATCTCAGTAGTTACTTGGTTTCTAATGTCTCCCTGCACCAGGTGTCCCAGGGGACAGACTCCTAAGACTTATTCAAAGCTGCAGAGGGTGTACCCTTGGCTTCAGAGCCTTCAGCCATGTGCTTTAATAATCCTAGATATAATTGCTACTGTCACATTCATTCAGGTAGCATAGGGATGGCCACATCAGTTACTTGATGCTTCAGACACTTCTGTTAATGGAAATGTCACCAAGGGGCAGATCCTAGTCAAAAGATTCACAAACCCATTCATACTAACATCCTAGGACACCTAGAGCTGGCAGGAAGGAGCAGTCTCTGCCCATGTTCACTGGCACTAATACCTCTCAGACAGAACTGGAGACCTGTGTGCCACTCACATCTGGGAAGTCAGAAACCTTAGGGGTCACTGGAAAACAGAAGCACTTGGTGCCTCAGCCCTCCCAGGGGCAGTGATGTAAAGTGTAACAATCTCACACGTTACCAAGGCTCACCTTTTTCCCTATAATCATTGTCACAAAATCTATAGGACTCCAGTGGACACAAAGGACAGTAAAGGTAATGAAATATCATTAATCCCCTTGTCTCCTTCTCCACTCTCACAGAAGCACAGTGTCCCCAGCACAAAGTCATCTTCTCAATTTCTGACTCTATCAAACTAACCATAAGGAATCCTTCATGCTCTTCAACACTTAGGAAAATAGAGAATCAGGATAGGTCTATTGATTCCAGAAGCTCCAAATTCCCGAGCCTTATCCCGGAAGGCATACAGAAATCACCCTAGTCCCTTCCTTGAACTCACTGTGTCTTCCCCAGGTCCATAGAATTCTCCATGTTTTCCAGTGAGACCTAGGGCCAGCTTCCTTCTTCCTCACTGTGGTCTCTCCACGTTGTCCATTCCTCCTCTCAAGTATACTTCGCAGTCTAGAAAACATGTCTGTAAGTGAACCTCACAGGCAGTGAATGACCGTCCTAAAGGCAGTTGGTGTTGCTACAACAAGCGACATCATGGAATTCCAAGAAATCTCCAGGATACAATAGAATTTCCAGGAGGGACTGCTTATGTCACGGGGCACAGCCTTTGCTTTCTCACTTATTCATTCTCCCAGAACAGACCAGAAGATGGGGTTTCCTTTCCAGGAGTCTCTCCTGTGACACAGGGGAAGCCATTCAACACTTTCTCTTTCCAAAGTTAGAGATTTCTCTTTGCTTCATTAGAATCTTTTCCCTACTTCAGCCACAGAGTTGAATGCTCATTTTATAAGCCCTGTCCAAGAATAGCCCTTCTCCTCTTTAATATACATATACAAAATATGAGAAAATAAGCATGCCAAGAAATTAGGTCAGGATGATATGGAGGAGGAGGGTTGAGTCCTTCCAAGTAAAAGACCAACTTAAGAAGCCTAAGGTTAAGGAAAGGTGTCCATTAGAAATATCGAAGCAGAGGCAGACACCCACAGATATACATTGAACTGAACTCCGGGACCCAGTGACAGAGAGGGACAAAGGAGGCACAAGACTGGACTGGTGAAACACACAGAAACTGCTTACCTGAACAAGGGGTAGTTCTTGGACCCCTGACTGATGGCTGTGAGTCCAGCATGGGAGAGATCCAGAGCCCCTGAACATGGTTGTCAGTGAGGAGGCCTGGCCAATATATATTCATCCCTAGCATACAAATCGACTTTGGGTGCCCATCCCACAATGAGGGATGCTCTCTCAGACTGGACTCTTGTTGAAGGGCCTAGGCCCTGTCCTGAATGAAATGACAGACTATGGATATGCCCATGGAGGACCTCACCCTCCCTGGGGAATGGAGTGGGGATGGGATTGGGTGCTTGGGGGACGGGTGAGGGTGCAGGGGAGGAGTGGGGGGAGAGCAAGCTGGCTTTGATAAGTGAAGCAAGCTTGTTGCTAATCAAAATTTTAAAACTCTATAATAAAAAATTTGTAAGTAAGCTGAAAATGTTATGACACCCACACTACTCTGGACTGTTACCTCTACATGTCTGGTATATTAGTCAGGGATGTCTAGAGTAATAGAAGTTATAAATAAAATGAATCTCTCTATAGAAAGGGAATTTGTAAGAATAGTTTACACTGTGTGCTCTAGCAAATCCAACAATGGCTGAGTGTGAATGGAAAGTGCAAGAGTCCATTAGTTCCTCTGTCCACAAGAATGGATGTCTCAGCTGTCTGCAGTATATGCTGAAACCTTAAAGAAGTATGTTCTAATGGCAGTGAAGGGTGAAGGAAGGGATGTGATAATAAGGTGAGAACAAGCAGAAAAAGAGTCCAAGTTTCCTTCTTCCATGTCCCTTTGTAGTCTTCCAGCAGAAAGAGTGGTACAGATTACATCTGGATTAAAGATCTGAATGAAAGGTGTTATTTCCTATCTCTAAGATCTATACTAAAGTAGTTATTCGTTTTTGACATTATGCATAATTAACCCACCAATGTGCCTTCTATTTTGGGGTTTTAGTAAATCCCAGATACAGTCATGATTACAACCAAGACTATCCATCAAGGTCTTAACCTCATCTATTAGTATTCTTGAGAAAATGGCTCCATTAGATATTGAAAGGAAGGATTGACAATAATCAGCAGGTACATGAATATGCTGTAGATCTCATGGTCATGATGATTTTAGTGTTCACATTATGGCCATGGATGGCTAAAACAGGATGAAATACCAATCTTTGCTTTCTTGAGTTAGAGGGGAGCAGCTAGAAACCCAGTAAATGAAGACTCTGGTCTATTTCCATTAATTGAATATTTAAAACTAAAATAATTATGTTATGTTGGTAGTAACTGGTATAGAAAGGGGTCTAGAGGTGGGAAATTGATTTCTTTAAAGAAAAAGAAAGAAAGGCCCAAAAGGACAAGCACACTGAACCTTTCAGAAAGAGTGGAGTGTCTGGGCCCATTTGAATTTTGCCTTGAACCCCTCCATACCATGTATGGCTTACTCGCCACATCCTGTGGTGGAAAAAACCCTCCTTCCTAAAACAGGATGGAATTGGGGTGACTTCTGTGTGGTCCTTATAGCGAACAATAGCTAGAAACCTCCTATTAGTTTCAAGACAGAACATTATTTTAGGATTTGAAGTTTCTCTCAGGGTCAGAGAAGCAGGATTTAGGCAACAGTGCCAGAAACAAATAATACTCCAGAGATAACGCCCCTGACACTACCATGATGAGCATGGACTCTGCAGTGTGTGTCACCAACACTGGATTAGACAATGTGACTGCTGCTGCTTCACAAACTTGTAACATTATGGCTCAAAAGATGGGAAAGAAATGTCCCCAAAAATCAATCAGAATGGACTCTTCCACTTCTTTAGAACATAAGCTGTCATGAGTTTGACTGTCTCAGGCGTGTGTTTGGGACCTAGACTCTGTAGTAAAGTGTAGGGCTTCTGAAGGGAACTCCTCCACTAAAACATTGCCAGGATGGTCCAAAGTTCTAACAACCAATAGTCACTCCCCATGTCCACCCTGCAGCCTCCACAAAGGGCTTTAAGGATCAAATTTCCTGTGTGGCTTGGACATATTGTCACTCATTATTTTAAACGTAGTATCATTTTCTGACATTAACCTTTTTAAATCATCCTTCCTACAACTGATATTTCACTTTGCACATTCTATTCTATTCATTGAAGTCAATTCTATCTGAAGTATGGGGAGGTTTATGTTTTCCACTGGAAGACTTGATGTGACAGCTAATCCTTGCTGTGTACTTGACACGTTGTTGAAGAACTGACTCCATCTGACAGGCTTGCAGGCATGTTTCTTTGACATTTTCTTAATTGCTAATTGATGTATGAGGGCTCAATCCTCCGTGGGTAGCACCATCCCTAGGAATGTGAGCCTGGGCTATAGAGGAAAGCTAGTTGAGCAGAACAGTAAGCAACATTCCTCTCTAATTCCAAGCCCCTCATTTGGGATCTTGTCATGGTTTCCCTTGATGATGGACTGTAACATGTGAGGTGATCAAACCCTCCACTTTCCCAGATTAGCTATTTTGAGTTTTACAACATACTAGAAAGATAAACAGAACACTTACCATATTCTCAGAACAAGCTATCTTGGTCCATCCTTATCCTGCCTGGCCTGTACCCTCTTTGATTTCCAAATACAAAGGTTGTAGACACTGTAATCTGTTGCAGTATCTACTCTACCAACCACCCTGCTTGCATAACTCTATTGAAGTTGTTTTAATTTTTTTATCTGATGTGACATGTTTCTCTGTAATATCACATGCCTTCCTGATTTTCCCTTTTTTATTATGTCTGTATCTCCATCTTTTTCACTTTAAAAATTACATTTTGCTCATAATAGTACTGTATAGTCAGATTATTACGTTCCACAAAAATGGGTCATTATTGTAGGAATGTTTTGTAATTCACCATTCATTGCTTTAGTATTACTAGTTTAGCAAAACTGACCTTTTGTATAACCTGCTTATCCCCAAACTAAAACTTCCATTCATTTATGATTTGAAAGTCTCTCAGAACACCAGTTTCAGGGGTCTTGTGTTTTAAGATTGCTCTTGGGTACTTCATAGCTGTTATTATTAGTAGCATGGTTTTACACTATCATAATTAAAAATGTCTTCTTATGTATTCATCAGCCAATTGTGAGTGAAATTGTTTCCCCTGATTTTTCTGTCATTATGTGTGTCATTTGAGTACAAGTAGTCCACCAACTTTTAATTATGAGCCTAGCCTTTTATGGCTGAGCCATCTCTCCAGCTCAGCTACCAACATTTGTGTGTGAATTTTGCAAACTACGCTTTCATTAATGTATTTATCAAATTAAGAAACGTCTCACAAATTTCAGTGTTATTTGTATACAGTGCTATCGACTGTAATAAGGAAATTTTGCCTTTTTTATCTCTGTCAATTGTCCTAGGTATGAAAAGAGTGGACATCCTTGTCTTGGTCCTGATTTTGTGGAATTTCTTTGAGAGTTTATCTATGCATCATGATGTTGCTGTGAGCTTGCTGTACAATGACTTTCTTGTGCTGCCTCAATTTGAAATCCTTTATAAACCTAGATCTCCAGGATTTGTATCATGAATGGATGTTGGATTTTTTTCAAAGGAATTTTCTCATCAAGTAAGATGGTCATGTGGTTCCTTTATTTACTTTATGTGTTAGAATATATTTCTTGATTTATATATGTTGAGTTATCCTCACAGGTCTGAGGTTAATACAACTTGAACATAGTGGATGGGTTGTTTTTATTGTATTTATTTTCTTATCTTAAATACCAACTACAGTTCTACCTCCTACCCTTCCTTTTGCACCCCCATCTCCCCAACCTACCCCAATCCATTCCTCTGTGAGGGTAAGACCATGGAGAGTTAACAGAGTCTAGTATATTAAATTGAGGCAGGAACAAGACCCTCCCCATCGCATCAAGGCTGAGCAAGTCATCCCACCATATGGCATAGGCTCCAGTAAGCCAGTTCATGTACCAAGGACAGTTGATGGTCCTACTGCAAGGGTCTTCTTAAACAGAGCAAGCTACACAACTGTTGCCCATATTCAGAAGTCTCGGCTCAGGCCCATGGAAGATCCACAACTGTCAGGCTAGTGTTTGTCAGTTCCTTGGAGCTTGGTTCAACTATCTCTATAGATTTCCCCATCATGGTCTTCATGATTGTTGATTTATTTTCGAAGTGATCCTGAGTTTGGTTTGCAAGCATTTTATTTGAGAATTTATCCACCAGGTGGGAGAGCATCTCTATTGCTGCAATAGTAGGGATGGTTTGTTTGACGTCTGCAAGAGCATTGTCACTCAGCAGTCTTCTGAGCAGACATCTGAAGAACCTGCAGTGGTGTAAAGACAGATGAGGTGAGCTGAACACAGAATAATCATGCTTGACAGAAGGCTAGGGTCTCCAGGGAGAGCTATGAGAACACTGACTGGGCCTTTTGTCCTTCGCCCATGGCTGCAGCTGAACTCTGAGTGAGAACTTTTGGGAAACAAGGCATTTTTGGCAATGTTCATGATCAGTGTGAGAAGCAGACTGGTTCCTCCAGATTTCGTGAAATCACTGTGGGAAGAAAAGCAAAGACTGGGAATTAGTGACCCGATGGTCTTTCTGCTTTTCCTTTTGCACAGGTGTGAGCAGAGGAGAGCAGCTGGATCACTCTCCTGAGTGTCCATAGAGAAGAATCACATTTATCAATTACACCTACACAGACATCACCAATTATTACTTCTCCTGGTACAAACAAGAGCCTGGGCAGGTCTCCAGTTGCTCATGGGTGTTCTTTCAAATGTAGACAGAAAAGAAGAACAAGGACTCATTGTCCTACTGAATAAGAAGGAAAACGTCTCTCGCTGAACCTTGCAGCTTCCCATCCTGGGGACTCAGCCACATACTTCTGTGCAGCCAGTGCACAATGCTCCCCAGGCATCTGCTGCATTCACACAAACCTGTGACCATGACCAGAGACAAAAATATTTTCCACTGTTAGGAACATGGATTTCCTGTGCTTTATTACATAGGTGGATAATCTAAAACATTGTGAAATTCTTTTTATTTATTTATTTATTTATTTATTTATTTTTTTAAGCAACTATCAATTTTTTTATTAATATTTTTTTTATTTTCCATTTTAATTTAGATAAGAAACAAGGTTGCTTCACAAGTCAGTACGAGGTCCCTCTCCCTTTCCCTCCCCTCCTCCCGTGCCCTCCCCCCCATCCCCCCCCCGTTATCCCCTCATTCCCCCAGGGAGGGTGAGGCCCTCCATGGGGGTGTCCATAGTCTGTCATTTCATATAGGGCAGGGCCTAGACCCTTCCCCAAGAGTTCAGGGTGAGAGTGCACCTCACATTGTTCTATGGGAGTCCAAAGTCCGTGTGTATACTTGGGATGGGTACTGATCTGCTGTCCAAGGCTCAATAGATTACCTAGGTCTCCTCACTGACACCCAGATTCGGGGGGTCTTGATCAGTCCCATGCTGGCTTCCCAGGCTGATGCCTGGGATTCAAGAGTTAACCTTTGTCAGGTCAGCTGTTTCTGGGGGTTCAACCAGCCCAGTCTTAATCCCTTTGATCATCAGTCCTCCCTCTCTGATACTGGCTTTCTTGAGTTCAGCTCAGTACTTAACCAGCCAGTAAATGAAGTTTCTGTTTCCCAGACTCTCTGGCAATAGGATTGTAGGCTGGCACTCCCCAGATCTATGTCTAAAATCCATATATGAGAGAGTACATGCCATGTTTCTCTTTTTGTGACTGGGTTACCTCACTCAGGATGGTTTCTTCTAGTGTCATCCATTTGCCTGCGAATCTCATGATTCCATTATTTTTTTCTGCTGAATAGTACTCCATTGTGTAGATGTACCACATTTTCTCTATCCATTCTTCGGGTGAGGGACATCTAGGTTGCTTCCAAGTTCTGGCTATTACAAATAAAGCTGCTATGAACATAGTGGAACAGACATCTTTGTTATATGAATGGGCATCTTTTGGATATATGCCTAAGAGTGCAGTTGCTGGGTCTTGTGGTAGGTTTATTCCCATTTTTCTGAGGAATCTCCATACTGCTTTCCAAAGTGGCTGAACCAGTTGGCACTCCCACCAGCAATGGAGGAGTGTCCCCCTTTCACCACATCCTCTCCAGCATAAATTGTCATTGGTGTTTTTGATTTTAGCCATTCTGACAGGAGTGAGAAGGTATCTCAGAGTTGCTTTGATTTGCATTTCCCGGATGGCTAAGAATGTTGAGCACTTTCTCAAGTGCCTCTCAGCCATTTTAGACTCCTCTATTGAAAACTCTCTATTTAGTTCTGCAGCCCACTTCTTAATTGGGTCCTTTGCTGTTTTGGAGACTTGCTTCTTGAGTTCTTTGTAAATTTTGGAGATCAACCCTCTGTCAGATGTGGGATTAGTGAATATTTTTCCCATTCTGTGGGCTGCCTTTTTGTCTTGCTGACTGTGTCCTTTGCCTTACAGAAGCTTCTCAGTTTCAGTAGG
Organism: Mesocricetus auratus; assembly: GCF_017639785.1. Lineage (NCBI taxonomy): Eukaryota > Metazoa > Chordata > Mammalia > Rodentia > Cricetidae > Mesocricetus > Mesocricetus auratus. The sequence continues at coordinate 53,014 of NW_024431553.1, forward strand.
TCCCATTTATTAATTGTTGATCTCACTGTCTGTGCTACTGGTGCTATGTTCAGGAAGCTGTCTCCTGTACCAATTCTTTCAAGGGTACCACCCACTTTCTCTTCTAAGAGGTTCAGTGTGGCTGGATTTATGTTGAGGTCTTTGATCCATTTGGACTTAAGTTTTGTGCATGGCGATAAACATGGATCGATCCGCATTTTTCTACATGCCAGTCTCCAATTATGCCAGCACCATTTGTTGAAGATGCTTTCTTTATTCCATTGTATATTTTTAGCTTCTTTGTCAAAGATCAGATGTTCGTACGTGTGTGGGTTAATACCCGGATTTTCAATTTGATTCCATTGGTCGGCCTGTCTATTTTTGTGCCAATACCAAACTGTTTTCAGGACTATAGCTCTATAATAGAGTTTGAGGTCAGGGATAGTGATGCCTCCGGACGTTGCCTTGTTGAACAGGGTTGTTTTGGCTATCCTGGGTCTTTTGTTTTTCCATACAAAATTGATTATTGTTCTTTCAAGGTCTGTGAAGAATTGTGCTGGGATTTTAATGGGGATAGCATTGAATCTGTAGATTGCTTTTGGCAGGATTGCCATTTTTACTATATTGACCCTACCTATCCAAGAGCATGGGAGATCTTTCCATTTTCTGAGGGCTTCTTTAATTTCTTTCTTTAAAGATTCAAAGTTCTTACGATACAGGTCTTTCACTTGTTTGGTTAGCGTTACCCCAAGGTATTTTATATTGTTTGTGGCAATTGTAAAGGGTGATGTTTCTCTGATTTCTCTTTCAGCCCTTTTATTATCTGTATATAGTAGGGCTACTGACTTTCTTGAGTTGATCTTGTAACCTGCCACTTTGCTGAAGGTGTTAATCAGCTGTAAGAGTTCCCTGGTAGAGTTCTTTGGGTCATTGATGTAAACTATCATATCGTCTGCAAACAGTGAAAGTTTGACTTCTTCCTTCCCAATTTGTATCCCCTTGATCCCCCTTTGTTGTCGTATGGCTATAGCTAGAACTTCAAGTACCATGTTGAAAAGGTATGGAGAGAGTGGACAGCCTTGTTTTGTTCCTGATTTTAGAGGAATTGCGTTGAGTTTCTGTCCATTTAGTTTGATGTTGGCTGTTGGTTTACTGTATATGGCTTTTATTATGTTTAAGTATGTCCCTGTTATCCCAGATCTCTCCAAGACCTTTATCATGAAGGGGTGTTGGATTTTGTCAAAGGCTTTTTCAGCATCTAGTGAGATGATCATGTGATTTTTGTTTTTCAGCTTGTTTATATGGTGGATTACGTTGATGGATTTTCGTATGTTGAACCATCCCTGCATCCCTGGGATGAAACCTACTTGATCGTGGTGAATGATTGTTTTGATGTGTTCTTGGATCCGATTTGCCAGTATTTTATTGGGTATTTTTGCATCAATGTTCATGAGGGATATTGGTCTGAAGTTCTCTTTCTTGGTTGTATCTTTGTGTGGCTTGGGGATCAAGGTTATTGAAGCCTCATAGAAAGAGTTTGGCAAAGACCCTTCTGCTTCTATTGTGTGGAACACTTTGAGAAGAATTGGTATAAGCTGTTCTTTGAATTTGTGGTAGAATTCCGCACTGAGGCCATCTGGACCTGGACTTTTTTTGGTTGGGAGACTTTTGATGACAGCTTCTATTTCCATAGGGGTTATAGGTCTATTTAAATTGCTTATCTGTTCTTGATTTAGTTTTGGCAAATGATAGCTGTCCAGGAAGTCATCCATTTCCTTTAAATTTTCGAATTTTGTGGAGTACAGGTTTTCAAAGTATGACCTAATGATTCTCTGGATTTCCTCAGAGTCTGTTGTTATGTCCCCCTTTTCATTTCTGATTTTGTTAATTTGCGTGTTCACTCTCTGCTGTTTGGTAAGTTTGGACAAAGGTTTCTGATTCTAAAACATACAAGTGCTAGAGCTTCTTGAGTGATCCCACAGTGAGAATGACTGATTATATGTCAAGACCTAGTTGTCTGCCAGAAACCATTTACACAACCCCAGTCCAAAGACATCTGTATGTACCTGGTAGAGAATACTTATAATGCAAAGGCTCTTACCCTTTAATAATAGTACTTAATATATTTATTAGAAGATTGTTATTGCACCACTTATGAAAACCATTATAAAAAGCAACAAGTTTCCTTGATAAATTACTGAAATCAGATAGTGATGTAGTCCCAATACCTTGGCAGCTCTCTGTAGAATGTTGAGTGAAGCATAAGGAGCATCCATGTGTCTGTGAGGTCTTGCTCAGGTTCAGGTCTGTGGGTGAACAGGGTCATTTGCATAGAAATAAGGGAAAACAACTGCACTCCTGCCTTTGCCTCCTAAGTGATGAGATCAAAGGTAGGTACATCATGTCCCATGCAAGTACTATTCTTAGCTTCTAAGCTCAATCTCCCAGCTCTGAAGGCATATTAGATCACTCAAGCATGCGGCTGTCCCAAGCTTTGCCCTACTCACCATTGTTTTTCATTGCCAAAAGGTTTTATATTACATTCCTAAAGCTTGCCTCCAAGGTATATTCCCTTATTTGGTCACTTCCTCTTCCTGAGGTTGACTACCAAAATCCAGCAATCAAAAGTCCTCTTGTTTTACCTAATTGGCATGCCAATTAAAATGAAACACCTCATCCTAACACAGGTTTCCCATTTACTTTTATAAATCACCCTTTGTCTGTGTTCCATGTCTGGGGAAGGCCTGGAAATTGCAAGTGATGTGAACAGGGTAAAGTTAGGTGAGATGACCAGACTTGGCAGTCAGGATTTACAATCAGGGCCCACCTTTGCTTTGTGAGTCATGGTCTCTCAGTGACTGCATTTCATTGACTAAGCTAGACTGACTGCTCAGCAAGGCCAGGATCCACATATATATAGGACACACCACTTGAATGACTGAACTTTAAAAGGAATGTTGTATATTTAAATAAACTTCGAACTTTTAGATTTATACTATGCAATATAGTTTAATATTAGAATTACTTCTTGGGTACAGACAAGAAAGGCTAACGTTTAAGTAATGATGGTTTGTGTTTCAAGAAGAAAAATGATCTTTTGTACTCATTTTTGTCAATTTGAAACAAGCAAGCATCCTCTGGAAAGGAGGAACCTTATCTGAAAAAAAAAATACAGATCACATTGGCATGGAGGCAAATCTTCACCACCTGCTCACATCTCATCTTAATTGCAGCTGACTGACTTTTTAGCAAGGGTATGTGACAAGAATCAGATATACAAAACCTTCCACGCTTATATTAGCAGCATCACTGTTTTTCCTCAGCAGACCCTCTCTTCACGCCTATTTTCATGTTCTCGCTTTCGTCAGCCACTCTCCTGCCTGTCCTGTTCCAGTGAGGTCTCCCACAGAAGAGCTGCAGTCTTCCCTGGTGTTCAGCCATGCTCCTGGTGCTCCTCCCGGTGCTGGGGGTTCACTTTCTCCTGAGTGAGTATAGCATCCTCGTGGTCTCCAAATTCCGGGATTCGGACTGTCCTCAGGGAAATCTGTACTTCAGTTACTGACAAAGATTCCTTCACAGGAGACTGCAGAGCACAGTCAGTGACTCAGCCTGAAGCTCGCGTCACTGTCACTGAAGAATCCTCTCTGCAGCTGAGATGCAACTATTCCTCCAGTGCTGACACTTTACCTGTTCTGGTATGTCCAGTACCCATGGCAGGGGCTCCAGCTGCTCCTCAAGTATTATTCAGGAGACCCCGTGGTTCTCGGCTTGAGTGGCTTTGAGGCTGAGTTTAGCAAGAGCGACTCTTCCTTCCACCTGAAGAAAGCCTCTGTGCACCTGAGCGACTCGGCTGCAGGGGGAGCTGACCATAAACACCCATGGCAGTGGTGCGCTCAACTAAAGGTCTCTCCTTGGGTCTTTGAGGGATCTCTTTCAGCTACCTTTGCACCACAACTCTGTTCCTGCAACATTATCCACTGTCTGACTTTGTCTCAGAAGTTCTTTGCTTATTTCCAAAAATTATCTGATGTTCAATCATATGTCCTGTGGAGTGGAGGAGACTGTTGTTATCTGTGTGAATCATTTCTGGAGTAGACATTGCTTAGACTACAACTACACTAAGTGACTGATTGTGTGTGCTGGGATATACCAGAAGCTGTCTTCTATTTATCATTTTATGTCTTGTCTACACAGAAAGTGATAATTACTCTTTAGGCTTTGCTGATAGCTTTGCCTTCACTGCTGAGTCTTTGATACTGATTTTTCTGTAAATTCTTCTTTTGGTGCTAAATGTACTGATCACAGTTGGTCATAAGATTTAAATATTTCTATCTAGGAAAGAATCTGATGCATTGTTAGACAATAAAGGAATTCCACAGAACCATCAAAGCCCAGAAATCTGAAATAATTATCTCAGTTCTAGCCACCACTAAAAGTAAACAGGAGAAGGAATGGGAGATCATTAGTGTTTTTCCAAAGTTATAAAATACTATCTTCTTTGGTCATCTCAGATTCTTCAAGTCTGCTTGAGAATTTGTGGTATGATTCCTTCAGCATTTTTCATTACTACAGGTTGCTTTCACAGTGGTTTATATAATTTTACTACTAGAAGATAAAAGATAAATTCTTTTATGCTAACATAGCAGTACCCTGATGAAAACACAGATGAATGTCACAGTGGGTGTTAGGGCTTACTGCTTCCAGTATGGAATTCCTCCTCTCTGAATTTGGGAGAAATGTAGAAAAAAATTTTAGGCTTCTGTGTATACAACCTAGGAGGATGATAATACTCATGATAAAAAGGAAAAATGAGTATTTTCTAACCGATGCTTGCCAAAACAAAGGAAATGGGTAAGTGCCATGGAGCCATGAGCACCTGAGTATGATTTCCAGCCGACACATAGAAAGCTAGGAATGGTGACTGTGCTGTGGTGAGAGCACAGACAGATTCCTAGATCCCACTACTCAGTCAGCCTAGCATAACCATCAGCTTCACATATCAGAGACAGAGAGAGAGAGAGAGACAGAGACAGAGAGAGAGAGAGAGAGAGAGAGAGAGAGAGAGAGAGATCGCTTGTCTTCAATAAATAATATGGACAGGTCCCTAATAATGACATCTAAGGTTGACCTCTGACTTCCACATACATGCTCACACTTGTGTATTTAAATACACATATGCACATACACACAAGCATGCTGGTCATAACCTGAGGAACAACATCCAATGGTTTCCTCTGGTCTCTTCAAGTACACTTTAACGTACACATGCATGCATGCATACATACATACATACATACATACATACACACATCTTTGTCCATGCTCCTACACACCTGTACATATACAGACATAAGCATATTTACATAAACAAGCACACATGAATATTTTGATATAGAACACAAACTGAATTTATGATGGGGGATGTCCTTCTGTATGCTGTGAACATATGTTTCTCTTATTGGTTGGTGAATAAAGCTATTTTTGCTGATGGACAGGCTGGATGTAGCCATAGGTAGGGTAGAAAAAGAAGTCTGGGAAGAGGAACTCAGAGGGTGAGTCAATGGAGAGTGCCATGTAACCCCTGAAGGAGTAACATGATGGAGAATAACAGGTAAGCCACAGATTCATAGCAATAGACAGTTAAATAGAATTTGGTTAATAAATAAGAGAGAACAAGACAATAAGAAGCCCGAGTCATTGGCCAACAGTTTATATTTAATATAAGCTTCAGTGTGTTTGTATGGCACTGAAGGATGGTGGGACTAGGCAGAACAGAAATTCCATCTTAAAATTTATACGATGATTCAAATACCAAGTGATTTCTCTTACATATTTCTCTGTTAATCTCTTCATTTTGATTTCCTTCATAATGAAATGAGAAGGCAGTGGTATTTGATCTAAAGTTACAATATCTATGACACCCTGGAAATTTTCAAGTATACCTTTCAAATCAACTTATCTCATACAGGGAATAAGTTTTCCCATTTTTGTCACTGCACAACTGGTCTCGTTGAGAACTTCAGTTCTGGAGAGTTACATGCAGAGTTTGGTGGCTAGTATGGCACTGTGTTGGCTTCATGCTAAGAAAACCTGCTGTGTGACATTCCGTGAAACATGGTGAGACTTTAAGTACTGATCATGTTGTTGGCAATGCAATTTCAGTGTCCTCTGTCCTGGTCTCCACCTAAAGTTGCAGGTAGCAACCCTGCAGGAATGCATTCTTGGCAAGCTTAGCTGACTCTTTGAACAAAGAGTAACTTCAGTAGCACACATGCAATAACTCACACCTGAGCTGCAATAATTTAACGTTAACTTATCATGTACATAATTTTAGTGGTTTTATTAGAGTTTTAGTGGTTGAGATATACACATGTCACAAAATATGGTTTAGAAATTGCTGCTGAAATTCTCTATAGGTATCCTAAGAAAACTAAGATGTGGTGACACTTGTTACCAGCACTCAATCTGAAAATATCTAAAGCCTCCCTAAGAAACTACAGGGGAAATTGATTTGTTTGCCATTAGCATTGGGTGTCTTGTTCCACTTTTTGCTTCTTTTTTAAGAATTGATTTTTAATTAATTGTAATTACTTAATTTTCCTTTTCCCTCTTTTTAAGTCAACCTCTCCTACAAAGGCACCCCTACTCTAGAAGAATACTCCTGATGTGCTAGGAACTGCAGGTAAAACACCACCCATTGCCTGTTGATCCTCCTTAAAGCCTGCCCAGCAGTCCCCAATATCCTACCACCCTAAGCTCCATATCTAAGGCCTCAACTCTATCAGAAGACACCTGCACTACTGGAGACCACACTAGTACTCTCAATCCCAGAGACCAGGCTGGTACCCAGAAACCCACAGGCCATAGAGCACCACCAAATCCCCACAGAAATACCCTACTAGACCTGAAAACTCACTGGTCACAAGAACCACAGGCTAGTAGCATCAAAACCAGAGATAAAAATGAAACCAAAGGGAAAAAACATAAAAATGTCATCCATCCAAAAAAGATAAACTCATAAATTGACATGTAAGCATATAATAATCCCTAATTCTGATGACTATATGATACCATCAAAGCCCAACTATCCTACTATGGTAAGCCCTAGATAGTCTAACACAGCTGAAACACAAGAAAATGACCTTAAATTCAATTTTATAAAGATGATAGAGTCTCCTCTATCAGAGGAATTGAATAAATCCCTTAAAGAAATCCAAGAAAACACAAACAGTGAAGGAAATGAATAAAACTGTTCAAGACCTGAAAATGGAACTAGAAGCAAGAAAGAAGGCACAAATCAAGGAAATTCTGGAAATGGAAAATTTAAGTGGTTATTTGAAAACATTGGCCCCCAAAGGGAATAGTCCACTATTAGGAAGTGTGGTTTTGCTGGTATGGTATATGTGTAGACCTGTTCCTGTTAGGGAAAGTGTGTCAGGGTATAGGAGGGTTTTGAGGGTAGTATATGCTCAAGCCAGGCCAAGGGAGACACAGTCTACTTATTGTTGCCTTCTGTTTAAGACATGACCAGCATCATGTCTGCCTGCATGCCACTATGCTCCCTGTTTAAATAATGGACAGAACCTCTGGAACTGTAAGTGAGCCACCCCAATTAAATGTTTTTCTTTATAAGAGTTAGCATGGACATGGTGTCTCTTCACAGAAATAGAAATCTGATGGGGCATTTTCTTCTTTTATGAGGCTCTGCTAACAACTGAATGGTGTGTACAAGCAGCTGGCAGAGACAATGACCACATCTCCAAGCCACCAACATGTTGCTTGATGGCAGCATAGACCAAAGTAGTGTGAGCTGGCAGTAAATGTACCTCTGCTATCTTGGAAAGACAGCTGCTAAAACAGCCACAGCTTTGAATTTAGTAATGTTTTTTAGCAAATAAAAGACACGTGGCCAGAAAAAGATAAACATAGACAATAAAGACAGACTCAGATGAAGTAAAACCTCTAAAAGTTTTACAATGTGATTAAAGATATACATAGGATTGTGAGAGAAAAGAAACAAGATAAATTTCTGAAAAAGAAAAGAAAAGATAAAAAGAAATAGAGTAGCTGGGTGTGGAGGCACATACCTTTAATCCCAGCACTTGGGAGGCAGAGGTAAGCAAATCTCTGTGATTTCAAGATCAGTCTGCTGTACAGAGTGAATTCAAGGGCAGACAAACATACACAGAGAAACCCTGTCTCATATGAAAAACATAAAATTAAAAGAAATAGAGTAACAAAAAAGCCACCTAAAGATGAAAAGTGCACAGAGAGTCTGAATACTGCATGCTATTGTGTTGTCTTTGAATTATTTGACTGCTGAGGAAATAGCAACCACTATTAAAAGAAATTCTGCTGGATTAATCCAAATTATATATTTTAAAAATGATTTGACTTCAATATTTAAGTATAAAGATATGTTACTTTGGAAAAGAGATTTTATTTGTGTTTCCACAGAAAATGAAAAGTTATGGATTCCTTCCAGACAAATATGGTTTAATGAAGAACCCCTGAAACAAAGTCATTGAAGACACCTGGGATGATGCAGTAACAGACCACTACAGCAAGGATTTCTGGCTTTTCTTAGGATGCCCATGATATTCCAATGCTCCCAAACAGCAGGACACAGTTTGGAGAGAATGGCATCCACATTTGCAAATATTGTTTATAAATGTTTGTTTACATTTAAATTTGGTTGGTTCCAAATGATAATGATCACCATCACTCACTTTTTAAAGGAAAAAAAGGGGAAATATGATATAGAAATAGAAATGAGTACTTTGCATTGGAATGAATTTTTCTTTATTGATATAAATTTAAGGTCAATTTTGTGATATGTATATTTCTCCTCTTGTTTAGGTATTGTGTTTATACAGATCTTTTAAAATGTAATGCATAATTAAATATACATTGTATGTAGTCACCTATGATAGTCAAAACTTGGAGTTAGGTTAGTTAGGTTTTCCAGATATACAGAGATATGCTTGAGAAGGAAATTAGTCAAACTTTCAAAGACCAACAGACTATGGCATTTAAAATAAAATGGTTTAGGGTTTTTCATGACAGTGAGACGCAACTACTCCTGGAACACTAATTATGTCAGAAAGGAGGATGGGCATCAAAGAAACTCAATATGGAGTTTGCCTTCAACAGAACATGAGTAGCCATTTGGACAAGAAACTGTTCTTACCTGGACTGCTTGACTCTTGCTGTATAAACTGTACATGCAGGACCCACAGGAAAATGAAGACTGAACTTACAAAACAAGATGGACAGTCCTGAAGGATTCCTGCTTTATGGAAGAATCTGCCAGACATTATTCAGGACATAGAAAAATGACTAACAAATTGACAATGCAGGCAGACAGTTTAAAATTTCATGCTTTGCTGAGAAGTCTGCCAGACACACTGTGGCCTATAGGCTGAATATGGATGCCCAACGTTACAGAGGAACTTTCAATGACTGTTCAGGCAGCAAGATGTCTCTGTCTGTTCCAGAGTTTATTTACTATCCTTCTGTGGTCTTTGATGGAGTTGAAGACAGATAGTTGCATTGAAGTTTTCCTTAGTTTTGGTTAAACATAAGTTACATATAAGACTTTAGACTCACAAGGACAGGATAGATGATAGAATATTTTCTATAAATTTTACAAAATGTTAATGAACTAAATATTGTAACTATAGTTCTCACTTTATAACTGTTTTGTTATGTATTTTACTATGTTATGGTTAAAACCCCTCCTTTTATTTAGACAGAAAAGAGGAGTCTATGGGGAATGTTCTTCTGTGTATATGTTTGTTTTATTGATTGGTGAATAAAGCACTGTTGGCCAATAGGGAAGCAAGATAGATGGGACCAGGAGTTGAGGAGGATTCTGAGAAATGTAGTAAACAGAAGTAGCCATGTGATCCATGCAGGAAGTGACATAGCAGAGCAGAATCAGTATATAAAAGAAAGGATAAGAAGGAAATTGCTCTCTGCCCTCTCTCCTTCTTTTTTCTTCAGAGTTGCTGAACAGTCGAGATGTAGGATACCAGAGGAGTTGGAGGTCCCTGGTCTTTTCTCCTGTAAGGTAAGACCACATGGAAATATTTAAATTTACAGAAAAATGGGTTAATAATTAAGACAGAGCTAGCCAGTATGAAACCATAGCCCATGGCCAACATCTTAATTGATAATTGTTCATGGTGCAGCACTATGCTTCAGAGAGGAAGAGGCTATAACACCCTCATACCCAGCTGGGACATCTCCATTAAACATCCTCTTCCCAATATCAGAGGTCACTGAAGAAGAGGGGGAGAAAGGATGTCAGACCCATAGGCAGTGTTTTCTGGCAACAGCAGAGCAACTGCATACATGAACTCCCAGAGGTCTACAGCATACAAAAGACTTGCAAAGGATCAGACCAGACAAGTTTCCACCAAGGAGCTATGGGCAGTTTGTAGCTGTAGGGAGGATACATGTTCTTTATTGGTGCAACCCTTGGTACATAGACTACCCTCCTCTGAAGGCCACACATCCAAGAATATACCGGCTGTGCAAACATTGATGTATTTATTTTTAAGGAGTGAGGGAACAAGGTTGGTAGGTAAGAGAGGATGGATCTAGCACGAGTTTTGGGGAAAGGTGTATATAATCAAAATTCATTGCATAACATTCCCTAAGATATATATATATATAAATATATATATATATTTATGTATATTTATCATACCAAATACCATAGGAGACATACAGTTCAGTAATTCTGGTGATTGTAGATGTCCACTTTGGACACAAAATCTGCCTCCTTTGGGTGAGGTTTCAAGTTTATTCACAATGTGTTGTGCAGGATTCTGTGGTAACAGTTTGAAAGGAAGCCAGCAGAGGGTACTGCCTTTTCAGATGTAGTTAAAGTCTTATCAGGTGGTGGCTTCACATGACTGACTGTCGCTGTGCAGAAGGAGGTCCTTGTTTATGAGTGAGGAGTTTCAGTAAGGTCCTGAGGAGACTTATCCTGTGAGTTTGGTCAACTCACGAATCAAGTGTCATTGTCTTCTGTGAACATGCTTCCTGACACCTGCCCAGTTCTGCTGCTCCTCATGATGCTTTTGAGTTACATTTGCCTAAGTATTTATGATGTCATCTTCTCACAGGTGTGGGAGCCTTTACCTTCTTTCTCACATAGAGAAGTGATTTCTCCTTATTTATTTATTCATTATTTATGTTCAGGAAAGATCAATGGAGATTCAGTGACCCAGACAGAAGGCCTGGTTACTGTCACAGAGGGGTCATCTGTGATGCTTAACTGCACTTATCAAACTGTTCATTTAACTCCTGGGGTTTTCTGGTATGTGCAACCTCTCAACAAAGCCCCTCAGCTCCTCTTGAAGAGTGCCACAGAGAAGAGGACAGAGCAGCAAGTGTTCCACACCACTCTCCATAAGAGCAGCAGCTCCTTCCACCTGTAGAAGTCCTCAGTGCAGCTGTCAGACTCTGCCCTGTACTACTATGATCTGAGTGACACAGTGAGGGAGACTGCAGGGGAAGCTGCACACAAACAAAGGTACAGGAGGTTGTGGGGCATAGCCCTGTGAGGGAGGGCTTTGTGCTTCTCTCATTGGGGTTTACCCAGTCTCCTGAAACACAACACCAAATCTCAGGGAAAATTCCTAGAAACCTAGTAATCTGTAAGTTTTTTGACAGGATAGGATGGAAGTCATTATAATAAACATCCTGGGATTTGATCCCCTGAAATATTGTCCTCTCCCTAAGTGGAGGACCACTCCCAAAATACACCTCCAGGAAAACCCTGGCATGGGATTTATCTCTACCAGAATAAAAATTTACTTATCTGAATTATCCAACAATCTTCTATTATTATCCTACAAATTTATGGAGGAACATAGAAATATACTTCAAACTCACTCCACAACTAATTTAAATCCTTCCTTTCCTTGGTCCTTGTTACAGAGATTCAGTCTGACTTTTTGTCTCAGTTACTCTTCTATTGCTATGAAGAGACACCATGACCAAGACAATTTACAGAATAAAACATTTAATTTGAAACTTGATTACTGTCTTAGATGGAGAGTCCATGACCATCATGCACAGTACCAAGCAATCAGACATGCCTCTGGAGAAGTAGCTGAGAGCTTCTGTCTGATCAAGACACAAAAGAGAGAGAGAGAGGGCCTGGCTTGGACTTTGAGATTCCAAAGCTGACCATCAATGACACACCTCCTGTGATAAGTTCACACCTCCTGGTCCTTCCTACACAGCCCACTACCTGGGAACCAAACATTCAGATATCTGAGCCTATGGGCCATGCTCATTGAAATCTTCACACCACCAAACAGCAGACACGTAGTGAATATACTCAGGAAACACAGCTATTGGAACTCTCAAGATGATTCACAAGAGGCAGCTCCCCCTTTCATGTTCACCATGTAGGGGGCAGCTTGGGCAGGAAATAATCGTGAGAAATTCTTCCACCTTAATGTCTACTCTCATCTCCCATTGAACTTTGCTTAACTCCTGAGGACATCTTGTAGTCACTCACCTGGGATTAGTGTTAAGTTTGCTGATAATTCTTCTGAAATAAGAGAAAAGACCCCAAGGTTTTTATCCACCTCAATTTTGGAAACATAATAATGATTTAAACTATAATACAGAAGAAAGATCCAAAATCAAAGAATGTCATGTCCTTCTAGAAGGATTCATATTTCTGCACACAAAGGACAGCAAAGAAGTGTATGCTGACTTAGCGGTTAAGGAACAAAATGGAATGACAAACTGCATTTCTGAGCTCCAAAAACTACTTCTAATGGCACAGCATGAAATAGAACCTTTGCGATGAGTGCTTTCAAATTTAGAATTAATGCCATATATAATAAAAGCCCCAGCAATAAGCATGGGAAACCTCCCTTCAAGTTGTTGGTCAGGGGCCTCAAGATTTTTTTCCAAATGAAATAGGCTATTGCCGTAGTCCTTGATTGCCCCATAGAAATTGTAGGTAAGACCACTTTGCTAATGACACCACATAACTCAGATATAGGACTTGAGGAACAGAGCTGGATCCAACCTGAAGTCTCCTTCCTGAGGAGTTCTCATAGTATATGAAGTATTCTATGTAGAAAAGGAGAAAAGCAATAAATAATTCTACCAAGCTGTCTAAAGACTATGAAAGAACAATGATCACCATGGCAAGAACATCCACAAGGGTGCGATAGTCCAACTTTAATCTTGTTAAAAAACTAACATAGGCTGTGTGGAAAGTGTGGGATGGACCCAGACCTCCTGAATGTGGGTGTCAGTAAGGAGGCCTAGGTAATCTATGGGGCCTTGGGTAGTATTTATCCCTGGCTTAGAAATAGACTTTAAGTGCCCAACCCACAATGAGGGATGCTCTCTCAGCCTGGACTCTTGGGGGAGGGCCTAAACCTTGCCTTGGATGACATGACAGACTCTGGAGATCCACCATGGAGGGCCTCGCCCACTCCCGGGATTGGAGTGGAGATTGAGTAGGGGACTGGGGGACCTGGTGAGGAGGGATAGGGAGGAGGGATGGAGAGTGAACTTGGATTGACATGTGAAACAAACTCGTTTCTAATTTAAATGAATAAAGGAAGAGAAAAAAATTGTAAAAATAACATAAGTCTTATTGTCTTTAAGACCTGCTCAGTAAGAAAGAAATCAGGCCCAATAATGTAAACCTAGTTAACTACCTGTATCTGAAGAGGCCACAGACCCTAGAGGAGAATCAATGTAGCTTCTAACTATCTTCTAAATATTTATAACTATACACAGAGATAAGTGTAGTTCGTATTCCTCATTACAGTAGTTTTATTTTGAAGCACATAGAGGCCACTAAAGTGTCTAACAACTAATAAAAGTTCAGAGAATAAATATTGGGACTTTTCGAGTCCCAGCGAATACATCTACAAAGTGATTCCCACACCTAAGGCTCAGGGAACCCCACAGAAAAGGAGCAGGAGGGATTTTAACAACACAGCACCAGGACACCAACTGAGAGGATGACATAAGGCATGGAACTTATTCATTGCAGGTGTAAATGCAAATAGGCACAAACAATTTGGAAATCAGCATGGTGGTTCCTCCAAACGCTTAGCATAGATCTATGATACTAGCTACACCAGTCTTGTGGAATTAACTGAAAGAATATATGTGTTTCTAAAGAGATTCTTGCTCTTCTATGTTCATTAATGCATCTTCATGATCACTAGGAATTGGAAATGCTGTAGATATACATTAACTGATAAGTGAATTGTGAAAATGTAGTATATTTACACAGTGGGTTGTTACTCAGTTGATAAGAACATTGAAATTATGAAATTTTCAGGTAAGGTGTTAGAACTGGAATCAGTCATCCTGAGCAAGACAACCCAGACCCAATAAACAAAGAAACTGTGTTTTCTCAAGTGTGTGGATGCTAGCTTTTAACATGTGTGTTTCATTTGGAATATCCATAGGTGTTAGGTATCAATAAGAGACCATGAGGGAGGAAGGGATCTCCAGATGAAGGGGGAATAGAACAAACTTCCTCAAAGGGGGAAATGGTGGAAAAGAAACAGGCAGATTTAAAGGGGTGGGGATAAGAGGACAGGGTAGAGGGAGGAGTGTGGGGGAGAGATAACTAACACTAATAGCATTGTGAACACACACTTTGCTACAGAAACATCCTGAAACATATTCCCCAACCTAAATTGAGCCTAGAAATAATCCATGAGTATAAATAAACACTTAGAAGGCAGTTTGACAGAACCATCTTGCAAAATAATGATTGTAGTTTTTCCTAAGGGCCTATGACCTCCTGAACCATGGGATTCTTGGCCATGTTCCAATACTCCATATGAATTCCCTCCCATAGAGTAGGGAGGGTTCAAAGCTAATCAGAAAGCATTGTTAATCTGTAGCAGCCAGGTCACAGATTCACCACTGAGGACCCATCACCTGTAAGTTCAGTACTGTAGTGTGCAGGGTCCAGCTCTGGTTAATAGTCTTGGATCCTGTCTTCCCAAGCAGCTTGCACAGGACCTTCCAGTACTATGAAAGTTAACCAGTGGAAAGGACCTTTCCCCATTCAGCAGCAGGTTGATTTCTCTATGTCATTCAACAGTAGAAAGTGGTGGCTTTAGCCATAGGATCTCACTTTTTAGTTATAGTGGGCAGGCAAGAATGATGACAATAGCCTGTGTTGTTTGTATACCTCTGGAGCCTCCCTGAACAATAACTCCCATGCACATATGAGATTGATGTTTAATGAATTCATCACATTTCTCCAAATTTACATTTATGCATGTAAAAATCATAATGTGAAAATTAATGTGATAAATTATTATATTAAGACATTCTTTTAGAACAAGTAGGTGATAAATTATCCATGATGGAAGAATTTTTAATGTGGGTTAAAGATGAGCATGCTCCAAAGTCCTTATCTAAACAGACTCAAGGTCTAAGCTGAGACAAGTGCTGTGATCATATGGTCTTCAGTTTTCAACTAGGTTCAAAAAGTAAATCATTTTGAACACTGTTCTTTCTGGGAAACCCCTCAATTACAATTTTCATTTGCCAGGTGAATATAAAATGACCACAAGTATATTTTGGATCTGGCTAGAAAAAGACTGAGTTGGACTTATTTATATTATCTGCTCTCTCCTCATTGTGCACATAGTTGCTACCATCAAGATTTCAGGACTTTAGCTAATGCTGTTTTAGGACTATTTGCTTCTTGGTTCCTTAACACATGTTGGTTTATTTCCAGACAGTTTCTGGTGTTGGAAGCTATATCTCCCCTCCCTATATTACTGTTGGCAATACTGCTTTCAATATTCTTTTCTGCTGTCACTGCTCACTGCTGCCACTCTGATCTGTCCAAGAGGATTCTGTCCTTTGTGGTCTTCCATTGATACAAAACTGCCTCATTGAATGGAGAGAGAGAGAGAGAGAGAGAGAGAGAGAGAGAGAGAGAGAGAGAGAGAGACTGAGACTGAGACTTATCGGCACAAGTTAACAGTCAAAATACCTAGCTAGATGGAGTATTGTGTGGTAGTGGAATTGGAATGCAAGACTCATAACTCCTTTGCCCTGGTGCCCATGCATGGTCCATGACATTTCTGAATCTAATTGTATTTTATGAGAAAGGCAAAGACACTGCACAGGTAACTAAGTGTGATGTATGTTGAATTTGATCTGAGTTCATCAATGACAAAACTGTCCCTCAGCATCCTTTCCTGCATGTGTAACAACCCTCACTTGGGCTTCAGAGCCTCCTGAAGGTCACACCAGGAAGCCAGCCTGTCTCAGGCATGGAGGACTTTCACCTGACTGTGGGAAGGGTGAAAACACATACCATCTAAGGACCCACTAACAATGGGATTGAGGGAGCTGGGTGCTCCTCTGCCCTGAGTTACAAGTGCAGAGACAGACACAAACCACTTGAGACTGCAGAGAAGAGACCGTGGTCAAACCCTCAGATACTATCAGGGAGCATGCACATTCCATGAAAGCAACACAATAGAGTAAATGGAACCTTTGAAAATGCTTCATTCCTATGGGATAGATCTTAGTTGCCACCTACTTCTTTCTTGTTTTGCAAAGAAAAGGTCTGATTTCTCCTTTAGTATATTATGACCCTGAGGGATAAGAGATGAGTAGCTGCCCCTCTTCCCCAGAGCAGTTGCTGCAGATACACAGATACAGCCATCAGGCTGAGCACTTCCTGGGCTCTGGATCCTCCTACAGCATCAGTGCTGTGTGGGAACTCAGAACTAAGGTGGGTCCCTGTTCAGAGGGAAACATTAGTTATCTGGGACAGTAAATATTCACTCAAAATATCCTATGAGATTAGCAGACAATAGTTGCCCTAATTGTTTGAGACAGTGATGGACTGAGATGGGGTAAGATTGCCTGAGATATTTTTGAGGAGACTGCATGCTTGCCTTGTATTACTAGTCTCATTTTACAAATAGTCAACTCTATGGTACAATCATTAAAATGCATTTGTCTATTGTTCTAAAAGCACAATTAGTTGTTCCCTGCAGTCACCACATGCAATAACACACCAGAATTGCTGTCCCTGTCTCTATGGATGCAGCACTCCTTGTAAAGAGAAGGTTTTTCTTTGAGAGAAGCCTTCCTACCAACCTGGTTCTAGAGCCGCATCAGTCCCAAATAAACACACAGGAGGCTATATTAATTATGAAGCTGTTGGCCTTGCTTGTTTCTTACTGGCTAGCTCTGACTTAAGTAATTACCCCATAATTGTTAATGTAAGTATTTCTCTTACCGGAGGTATTCCAGGCTTCCTACCGCATGGCGGTTACATCTCGAACTCTCCTGTGTTTCTCCTTCCCAGAGTCCTCCTGGACTCCTAGTCCCTCCTATCTAGATTCCCTATTGGCCAGACAGTGCTTTATTGACAAATGCACAGGACTTCCCCCAACAACTCCTACATTAACTTCCCCCAGTCCACTTCCTTCATATGTGGTCATATTTTCAAACATCTTTAGAACAAACCTTGAATGAAGTAGGAGTTCCCAATTTTTAAAACATATTTGAAATCTTTCAAACATTGCATTTAAAATGTCTATATCATTAAGTTCCTGTTTCTTTTTCTACCACAGTTATTTTACTTAAATTATTTCATGGGAGAAGACTTTTTCATGTATATGAGTTTGGATCTGTGTAAATGTCTGACGATTGTGTACATGTTGTGAGGAGGACGGAAGAGAGCATCAGAGCCCCTTGAGCTGGAGTTACAGGCAGCTGTGAGCCACCTGATGTGAATGATGAGGAGGGAAGTAAGACTTCCTGGAAAGACAAGGACCCTATCTGCTGAGTCATTATTCAGACCGAAGTAAAGATCTTTATTCAGAACAAGGTCTTGCTTCCTGAGTTAAACCTTTAGCTGTTGCTTCTCTGAGTGAGTCAGGCTCCATGGGAATTGAGGCTTGTTCTCATGGTCCTCTGCTGCTCCCAGGATACAGAACTACATACAACCCCAGGGTCATCTCAAAATGTGCCAGACCCACAACCAGCACCACTGTGCTCCACCCAGACTCTCAGCCATGTCTGATTGAGAGCAGCTTCAGGCTCAGAAGGGTGGGAAGCAAGCTGCAGTGTCTTGCCTGGCAAGGTTCCTGGGTGGAACTTTCTGGAGCACAGGGCATGGTTACTTGCTTCTGTCTCCAGCATCCACACAAGCACCATGAAGAGGCTGCTGTGCTCTCTTCTGGGGCTTCTGTGCTCCCAGCTTTGCTGTGAGTCTGGCTGTCCACACTCAGGGACAGAGAGGATTGTGCTCAGGACATGGAGGGAAGGGAAGCAGCTCAGGAGTCCTGCAGAGCTCCCTCCTTCTCAGAGGACATGGGGTGTTCAGGGTTCTGTGGATGCTCAGTGACCTCATCTGTGTCTCTTTCTCTGTTTCTGATCGGGGTGAAAGGGCTGCAAGTGGAGCAGAGTCCTGTGTCCTTGGTTCTGCAGGAGGAGAGTGCAGAGCTGCAGTGCAACTTTTCCACCACATCAGACCAAGTGTAGTGGTTTCTCCAAATTCCTGGGGACACCTCATCAGCCTGTTCTCCAATCCTTCTGGAACAAAGTCCACAACAGTCACTCAGGAATGTCACAGCTCTTTGTTCATTTCCTCCTCTCAGACCACAGACTCAGGCACTTATTTCTGTGCTGTGGATACACAGTGCTCCCAACACAACTGCAGCCATGGAGGACAGAACCAATGTGATCATTTAAGCGGCAATCTGTGAGCTCACAACGGATAAAGCGAAAAGGGAAGGAAAGGCAAAGGCAGGCGTCCAGGTCACCCTGCAGTGGACAGGGTCAGAGTTGGTGAGGAGAAAACAAACTGCAGCACCAGCAGGAGCATCAAGTCATGGAAGACACAGATGTGCAGACAGCTGGATGTCCTGGTTTCCTTTCTATTTCTGTAATAAAGTCTCTGAGGAAAAGCTACTTACAACGTGGAAGAATTTATTTAGCTTTCCCTTCCAGATCATAGTCCTTTATTGGCAATAGATCGGGACTTCAACCAGGAGATTACAACAGAAACTATGAAGGAACTCAATCTTTATGTCACTCACAGGTCAGACCTAAACAGCTTCCTTATATGACCCAGTACACTTTCCCACAGGATGGTGCCACCCACAGTGAGCTGGTCTTCATTCAATTTATCAGTTTTTTTAATTTGCTTGGAATTTTATTGTTATTACTGAATTTATAAAAGATGTTGGGGGAAATTGAAGCCATTGAATATTTTGACTTATTATTTTGAATTACATTTTCATATATTCAACTTTACTCATCATTGCTCAGAAGTTTTCTAGGCAGAGGTCTGAACATCTTTAAGACAATAATGACACAAGCAACTCTTGTCCAAATGACTTTAAATAGAATAGCTAAAAGTCTTACTACTCAATGAAAGAGAATGAATGACTCATCCTAAAATGCACCAAATAAGCAGACTTTGTGCATGGAATGTGTATGGGATACAGATTAATAATTAGAACATAGTTGGGGTTGCTCTGGTTTATTGAAGTTGTGGTCATAGATTCTCCTCAAAATCCATGGCTTTAATAGCAGATGGAGTCCATTGAAGAAAACACTGCCAGTCAAGAAGCAGAATTCTGTAGACGAGTCCCAGTGGCAATGTGTACAATCTAACTCCTGCACCTAAGGCTCAGGAAACAGTGACAAGAAGGGGAGGGAATATGGGTGCTAGAAGATTGGGGGGTTTGCTGTGAAATTGTGTCTCCTAAGAATGTCAGAAGCTACACCTGTGAAGACTCACCGACATGACCGCCCTAACAAGAGCTGGACAAGGAAAACAGAACAGACATGCTAAAGTAGATGGAGGAAAGCACACAAAGCCATAATCCTGATAAGGATATACTGGCACCTCAGGAATGCTGGTAGTGTGAGAAGTAGCATTTCCCAGAGAAGAATGCACCAGCTGGTCATCCAATACTGATTGGTCAGCCCAACATACTTACAAGTGGTATTATATAGATTCAATAGTATTTGTTTGTGTATTTAGGAAAAAACCTGTATCTACATACATATGTATCAAGGATTAATGAAAGAAGAGGCATATTTTTGAAAGGGAGCAAAGAGGACTATATGGGAGGTTTAGGAAAGAAGAAAATGAAAGAGGAATTGATGTGACTACATTATACTCTCAAAAAAGGAAGGCAACAATAAATTATTCAATAAAAGATAATGATTATGGCTTAATAATCACCACATGTACAAATGTTCTATATAAGGGCCTAATAAGATATGACTTACATCAAATACAGCCATCTGCTTATTTTATGAGACTTCACTGTGAGCAATAAGTACTGACATTTCCTCATACCTTATGAAGGCTTCTCTCATTTTTAAAAACAGAGTAATTTTTGACAAATAGAAATATTAGGAAATATAATGATGTATGAAGAAAGGCTAGAAGGAGACGGATAGAAACCTATGCTAAGCTGACCTCAACAAAGACAAAAATTTCTTTATCTCATAAGTATGGGCTCCAGAGAAATATTCGGTGTCTGTCTTTAAGGCATGGGCTTCTAATCTCAGGACTCTGTTGAGTAAAGAGCTTCCTAGTTGTGCACTGAGGGGCAGTGCTGTATCACGGTTCCCTTTTCAATAAGCTGGAGATTATTGTTTAAAATAACTAAATTAACTCCTATGTTTTATTAGACCTCAAATACATGAATCTATTGGGTCATTTACCTCTCTTATAGGAATTTTAAGTGACCACTGAAGATGCATGTCACCCTTCAGGGCTGGTGTCACATTACCTTCTCTAATGTACCATTCTGATGCTGTCACCCACACTTGGTCCAATAACCAGCCACACTGATATGACCTGCACCTAGAACTGTGTTATTTACCATTTTCACTGAAAAATCTACTCGTGGTTTGAAGCCAGAATCACGTTCCTTCATCAGATCTCCTCTGACTGCATCGGGAAGTGGTGTCCACACCCATTCCTTCATTACCTTTTCTAAACACACAAGTGTCTTTCATAGGCTTCAGTTTTCTGTTCTTGAGTGCTGAGGCTAGAATGAAGATTAGAACAGTGTGTGTCACGAAAGACTCCTGAGTACTCCCATGCAGTAGGCAGTTAGGCACTCAGTTAATGCACAGAGAATCTGAAAACTAGTTTAACATTTTCACCTTTGAAGTTCTTATATTCAATAATGGGCCATAATGTCAAGTGAAAACTTTAGAAATAAACAATCTATTTGTTTTAAATCACCCATTACCCCATACAACGTCAGAAATCTCTCACCACTGATGTTTGTTTTAAATTACCCATTCTTTCTTGTGGTATCAGAGATCCCTCAGTACTGATGGGAAGCAACTTTGTCCAGCATCTCCCTGCTGTCCATGTCTGTGGATTGTAGCCTGGTTACTCTCTGTTTTTGGCTGTCTAGTACAGTGAACAGACACCACGACCATGGCAACTCCTTTAAGGAAAACTTTTGACTGGCATGGCTTTCTTACACTTCTGACATTCAGTCCATTATCATGGCAGGGAGCATGGCAGTATGGTGCAGAATGTATCTTGATGTGAAAGAAACAGAAAGTGGACTGACTCACTGTTGGAGGCTTGAGCATATGTGAGACCTCAAAGCCCGCCTCCATAGTGGCATGCTTGTTTCAACATGACCACATCTGCTCTAACAAGGCCACAACTCCTACTTAGTGCCACTCCCTATGAGATTATGGTGGCCAATTACACTCAAACTGACAATATGGCTAATATCTACTTATAAATGAGTACATATTTTGTTTGTGTCTCTGGGTCTGGGTTACCTCACCCAGGATTATCTTTTCTAGTTCCATCTATTTGCCAGAAATTTTCATGAAGTTATTGTTTTAAGCAGTTAAGTAACACTCCATTTTGTAAATAAAAAGACTTGTTATTTAAAAGTTACACAATGGTTTAAATTGTGATATTAAAATAAGGTCCTGGGGATCAACAAGACATGACAGATTATGTTTCAATAATGTTGTTTTTATGTGTCAGGTTGACAAGGGGTCAACTGTGATGGCTAATTCTTGTCATTTTGACACAAACTAGAGACACCCAGGATGAAGAAACTTTAATCAAATAATTTTATTTCTCATAATTGTTTGCAGGCAAGATTGTGGATATTTTCTTCATTAACAATTGACAAAAGAGGGCCCAGCCCACTGTGAGCCTTGTCACCTTTGGGCAGAATGTCCTGGGTTGTATAAAAAACAAGATGATCAAGCCAGGGGGAGCAAGTGGGTGAGGAGATTTCATGTGTGCTTCCTGCCACTGTTGCAGCATGAATTCCTGAGTAGGCTAACTTCAGTGATGGACCATAATCAGAAATGTAAAACAAATAAATTAGTTCCTCCCTAAGTTTAATATGTTCATTATGTTTATTTTAGCAATAGTAAACAACTAATAACACAGGAGGAGCTAACCCTATCCTGACATGGGCATTTTTTTTCAACAGACTTAATTCACTTTATTTTTCTTGTATGAAAACCCACAGCTGGAGCCTGGGTCCTCTGAACAGAGACTCTGGTGTGGGCTTTCACAAGATGGTCCGTGAATTCCTGATAAGGAGACTTATCACAGTCTCTGAACACAGTCTCTTTCCAGAGGTCGGGGGTCAGGGAGCTGTAGGTCTTAGAGATGGCATCAAAGGTGGCCTTGGCAAAGTTGCCCAGGGTGGCAGTGCAGGCCCTGGCTGATGTGTAGCAGTCATCAATACTGGCCATCATCAATAGCTTCTTGGGCACAGGAGCCAAGACGATGCCAGTGCCTCTGGGGACAGGGATGAGACACACCAACACAGAGCAACAGCGGCCCGTCACTTTGCACGGGACAGTGTGGGGCTTGCCAATCTTGTTCCCATAGAAGCCTCTCCACACAGGGACAATGGAAAGATTGGCCATGATGATGGCCTCCCAGATGGCTGTGGCTATCTCCTTGGAGCACTTCACACCAAGACCAACATGACTGTTGTAGTCCCCAATAGCGACAAAAGCCTTGAATCTGGTCCACTGGCCAGCCCGAGTCTGTTTCTGTACTGGCATGATTTTTAGAACTTCATCCTTTAGAGATGCACCCAGAAAAAAATCAATAATCTCGGATTCCTTAATGGGCAGGGAGAACAGGTAGATCTCATCCAGGGACTTGATCTTCATGTCCTTAACCAGGCAGCCCAGCTTGGTGACAGGGCTCCACTCCTTGTCTTCAGCTTTACCTCCATGAGCCCTGTCGGCCTCGACCACTGCCACGGCCTCTGAGACCACTACTGAAGCCTCCTCAGAAGCCGCCAAGGCCACTTAATCCCTAGGCTCCTAGGTCCTCCAGAGGCCTTCCCGCTGCAACTGCATCATCCGCCATTTGGTGTTTTCCCGAAGTAGAAGAAGCAATGTGGGCATTTTCATTTGTTATCCTGTGGTGTCTAGTAGGCCTACTCTTTCTTTAATAATAGGGTAACTTCATCTTAGCTCTTTTTAATGTATGTTTGTGTATAAGCTTTTACAATGGAGAACAATTTAATGTTATCCTTTCTTTAATTTTATAGTTATTATAATTATCAGCACATATTAAATGCATGAATTAGTGAGTTTCTTATATAATTTAAATAAATTCGTTTTGAGTTGATATCTTCATATTCATTCTGCCTTCACCCTCTATTTTCCTCTCCTATTCTCCTGTCTTCATTCCTGCTACACTTACTTATTTGTATAGCTTCTATTCTCATTCATCTTTCTGTCAACCAGTTATTTCCTTCTTGTTTTAAGATTTCACATGTCAGAACACATGTGTGTTGTAGATCTCTATATGTCTTTCAATACCATCCATTTTTCTGTAGATGGCTCAAGTTCATT
The DNA here is from genome assembly GCF_017639785.1 of Mesocricetus auratus. Taxonomy (NCBI): domain Eukaryota; kingdom Metazoa; phylum Chordata; class Mammalia; order Rodentia; family Cricetidae; genus Mesocricetus; species Mesocricetus auratus. The sequence continues at coordinate 76,885 of NW_024431553.1, forward strand.
TAAACTTGTGATTCAGCATTAATCTGTTGCTTCTGACCCAATATTTTATTCACTCATCCTTTCACATGTGGTACCCAGGCTACAGCTGCATCTTCCAATCATGAATGGTGCTGTGATAAACACTTACGCAGGTCTCTCTCTTATATGAAGACATCAGTTGCCCTGGATAAGTGCTCTTAAATGAATTTTGCTTGCTTGCTCTCTTTCTCTCCCTCTCTTACACTATCTCTTTTCTTTGTTTATATCTTCCAGGATATCCACACTGCTATTCTTTGTGGCTATATCAAAACACATTTCTAAAAGGTGTGTAATGGTAGAATTATTATTAGGAGAGTATTTCTGATGCTCAATGACTGCATTTTCAGTGATAGTAAATTTGAGCAAAATTGGGAGGTGCTTCCTATGTCAGAAATCACTTTAGACAAAGTATTTGTGAGGGGTGGAACCTGTTGGAAGAAGTAGGTGACTGTGAAGTCAGAGTCTGTGTTCTGGGAGACATAAAAACCCACCTGTGCTCTCCCCAAGCTTCAGTCTAGGAGGAATGGACAATATCCTGAAAGCATCATTTGTAGTCCTAGCCCTTCACCCAGCCTGTGAGTCATTGGAGAGAAACCGCAGGATGTAGAATTAATGTGGAGGCATGAGAGAACTGGGTTATCAGACAAAATCATGAATGCTGAAACCATAATGAGAAAGAACATACCTGGGAACCTAATGACAACTCTATTTTCTCTAAACATGGGTGAGTGGTCAGAAGGAGAGACGTGACCAGCAGCATGTGAGACAAAGACTAAAATCTCTGACAGTCTGGGAAGTAGGGACTTCAGTTCTGAACAGCACTTATGAGAACAGTGCATTTGACTACTTCCCATGGAACAGGCAGTTCCCTGGTGAAGGCCCTGAACTCCAGATAGCCAGACGGTCAGTGGAAGATTCACAGTCTTCTTCAGTGAAAGTGATAAAAACTCTCCTAGCACATTACAGATTCTCAGCCTGGAGACCCAGCCACCTACTTCTGTGCAGCAAGTGCACAGTGCTCTCCAGGCACCAGCAGCCCACACCCAAACATGTAGCTAAGACTCAAGGAAAACCCTACTGTGGGTCTGAGCCTGGCAGAGGTGCAGAGCAGTTTTCATTTGCAGGAACAGGTGACTGGTGACACAGTGAATGTAAGGATTAAACTAATTCAGCCACAGACAGACCAAGCTGAAGTCATGGGTTGCTTTTCTCCAGTCTCCCTTTGCTTCTCAGGCACTATGTAGGAAGAATTTGGACTCTCCCATCCATGTTGCCATGTCAACTGGTGTTATCATGGTGTTTTTTTTTACTCAAGAAAACACATTTTTGAGATTTATGGGGACATTTCCCTTGTAATGTCTATGGAAAACTTTATAGATATTGACATTTTTGTCCTTTGGCTCTTATAAACTTTTTGGCACCCTTTGTGATTCTCTTGAGACTTAGGTGCAGGGGTTACATTGAAGATATATCATTTGGATTTGGTAACATATTGTCACATATTCTTTGTATTTTGTTCACTTGTGGATGTCTGACCTGTGGGGAACAGGACGTACACAGATTTGTCTTTGAAGATTGTCTGGACTGTTAATAGGTGTAGGGAGAACAAGCCCACTATGGGCCAGAACATCCTAACAGGTGGTCCTGTATAAGAAAGCTAGATGAGTGTAAGTTGACCTGCAAGCCACATAGTAAGCCACACTCTCCTTTGTCCTTGCTGTATCTCTTTGTAAAGTGCCTTCCCTTGTTGGGTAATGGTGTATAGCATAGAAACAGGCCTAATATCAAGTTTATGCCCTAATTCCTTCAGTGATGGACTGTGTTCTGAAACCATAAGACAAAATGAAGCTTTCCCTTTCCCAAATGACTTTTTCTCAAGATATTAGCCATAGCAAGACAAAGGAAAGCAAGATATCAAATCCAATAAATGTTGTCATATATGTAGGTGTGGGCCATCCATTGAAGCATGGGATATCTACAAATGTCTACACCTTCAGGAAGAGTGATTTGTCCTCCCCCATCAGCAATCAATTCACAATAGACAGAGCAGAGCCTACACTGCATAGAGCAGGGCCTACCAGGCACAACTCCTTGTAAGTCAGAAATTTGACTGGCTTTGTCTCAAGTAAGTTTCATGTATGTAACCACACATACTATGAAGTCATAAGTATGAAAGCTATTCATAGCCAGAACATAGAATTCCACAGCAGACCTTCTCATCCTCTGACTCTTATATTCTTCCTACCTTCTCTTCCTTAATTTTCCTGAGACTTGACAGGGACCATGAGGTATTGAGAAAGGTGTCTTATTTAAGGTTAAAAAACAGTTTCTATCTCCAGTTCATTGACCAGATACAAATTTCTGCACTGAACACTGTCTCCTTTAAAAAGAGGTTTCTTTCACCAAAGACTGACATCATCAAAGGTCAGTGTGTATAAATATGACCATTTTGTCCTGGTTTGTGTCTCTGTTGCTGTGATAATATAGTAAATCAAATGCTCAATTAGGGATGAAAGGGTTTATTTCATGTTTCAGGACCATATACAAGGTGAGGACCATGGCAGTAGCCAAGCCTGGGACATCAACATGGCCTCAGGGGACAAGCAGGTCATGGATTTCTTTCATATTCCCTTAGTAAATGTTCTCATTTCCTGAGAGACTTTATAGGCATACTCATATGTTTTTAATAATTTGGTGCACATGATCATTTCAAGAAATGTGTATACAGAATGCAGTGTTATAGGGTTAGCTAAATAATGACTACAAGGACAAAGTATGGATACTTTTTCCGTGATGCAATGGATATCCAGAGAGTTGGCAACAGCATCCATATTCAAAGACTTGTGTAGCTCTGGTTGGCTGGGAACTCGCTCTGTAACACAAGCTGGGCACACAAGACATCTGGAGTTACAGGAGGTTCTGGAGCTACTATTCAGAGACAGAAAACATTTGACCAAATAATTGG